>NC_072731.1:191752049-191997049 GCF_026930045.1 Uloborus diversus | reverse complement strand
TATTTTCCAAAAATGCCTAGCAGTTAAATGGGGAACGCCAAGCAAAGGGATCGTTGAAAGTAAAATTGTTCAACAGTATTTAATTCCGCGAAATATTATGCAAAGAGAGAAAAGTGTATTCGAACACATGAACAAAAGATGATCTCAATCTTAAAATGCTCAGTACCCTTCATAGCATCAAATGTAGCAAACTTGCCAAAATAGAAGGATAATAAAGTAAAACTTTTTATTTTTCAAGACGTTGCATTACTTTTCTCCAAATTCCAACACATACACTCCTGTTTGTGCAAATTGCAACGCCACGAAGGATACGCGAGTGAGCTGAAAATTGCAAGAAATGTAAAGTAGGGTATGTCATGCAAATGATTAGAATTGCAGACCGGTAGCGCATGCGTATGCTGAGCAGTACCCTCTGAACGGCGGATCGAACCGAATATAGACTGCTGTAGCGAGGCGTGTACGACCCTTCTTCATACCGGTGGTCATGTCAGCTCGATTATTGAACTTTCTCTCTCATCCAGCGTAAAAGAACTTTGTTCTGGCGCGAAGATCTCTCCCGATCCGTATTCGTGTACGATTATCGGTGGTTATATGATAGAGTAAACGTTAGCTGAATCTTTACTATGCCTCTTCGACGAAAGAAAGCGAAATTTGAACAAATTTCGGAGTTTGAATAGGGCAGAATCGTCGGCCTTCGTGAAGCTGGATTGTCTTATCGTGCTGTAGCCGCTTGTGTGCAGCGTAACAGCAGCACAATCATGCGTGTTTGGAAGCAGTGGACGGACGAGATTCGGACAGCTGGGAAATCCGGGAGTGGACCCCGAAATGTGACGTCAGCTCGCGATGGCAGACACCTGGCGCGTATGGCGCTGACGAACCGCAGAGCTTATTCTAGACAATTGGCAGCACAGTGGTCAACAGCTACGGGTGTTTCATTGTGTGCTTCATCAATTCGGAGACGTCTGCTGCAGCGTGGGCTGCGCGAAAGGATTTCTTTATACAGGATTCCTCTCGCGCAAAATCATCGCCGCCTGCGGCTACAATGGGTGAATGTGCATAGGAGCTAGCGTGCTGATTGGCAGCAGATCGTCTTTTCTGACGAATCCCGCTTCAATTTGTGGCACCATGATGGCCGAATTCGTGTCAGGCGCTATGCCAGTGAACGGCACGTTCCGGGGTGCATTAGCGAACGCCACAGTGGACGAACACCCGGAGTTATGGTCTGGAGTGCCGTAGCATATCATGGACGATCAGAATTGCTACGAATTGTGGGCAATTTGAACAGTCCCCGATACATAAACGAAGTTTTACAGCCCCAAGCCATTCCTTTCCTGCAAGGATTGTCAGGGGCTGTATTCCAGCAGTATAATGCCCGTCCACATGTCACCAGGACTGTCAAATCCTACCTTGATTCGCAGCAGGTACAGCTTTTTCCTTGGCCTGCATATTCCCCGGAAAAGTCATCGATTGAACATGTGTGGGATTTCGTTGGGCGGCGTCTCGCTCGTGATCCTCGTCCTGTTGCTTCGACAGACGATCCTTAGTTGCGCATACAAACAATATGGAATCCTCTTCCACAGGCAGATATTCAAACTTTGTTTCACACCATGCCGAGTCGTGTAGCAGCTCTTATTGTGGCGCGTGGTGGTCACACAAAATACTAATTTTTTTAATCTTTTTTTATTGTTTGTTTGGTTTGAAAATGTAATCATTTATTTGTACCATTACCACTCAACTGTGTATTAAATTTCATTCAACTATGATGCTTCCTTCATGGTGTTGCAATTTTCACAGGAGTGTAGTACCGGAGACGAGCAAATTAAATTTATATTTATTGCTACGGTCGTCTTTGATGCACTCACTGTGTGTAGTTGCTTTGCCAGACTCAATAAATTTAAGTTTGATAGTGAGAACTTATATTCAAAACTAGTTTTATATTGTACACATAAATCGATAAGTTCGGAAAGATTTTGGTGGATTAGTATTAATTCATATCTATTTCAAGAACTTCTTTTTTTTCCAATGGCTGGCAGCAAGAAAAGGTTACAAAGAACAAAATAGCAAAAACAAACACAATACACAGAACAAGGAACAATACAGGAACAATAGAGTGAAATATTTAGCTGCCGATACGCTCTCTTGCTCCCCAATAACGGTCACACAGGCTACGTCTGGAAAGCTGGGTGCAAGTGTGCAGGTGACGAATGTCCATTTCTTCGTTTGAATTGCAAAGGGGACAATTGGGGCTCTTGACAATCCTCAAGCGGTGAAGGTGTTTTGGTAAACAGTCATGGCTAGTTAAAAGTCGAAACAAAGCTACTGACTCTGCTCTTGGTGCTGAAGGGACAAAATCACGGTTTATAAAACAAACTTTGTGGTTGCTTCTAGCTTTTAGGTCTTGCCAAAAAAAAAACTCTTGATCTATTTCAAGAACTGTGGTTATGATTTTTGTCAATGTTAAAGGTCTCTATGATTAAATTTGAATATTCGTGAATGAATATCCATTTTGAAATATCCGTGCAAAAATTGATATCAACTGTGTAACGGCTTATAAAAAGTCTTAAGGCTATATTTTTGGCTAAAAGAATTAATGTGAAAGTCTAATATACTTCCTTGTACGTAAATTAAATAATCGATGTCTTTTAAGAATTTAAAGGAATGGTTGCAGGTTGTGTATACTGACGTACCTGATTGGAAGTCACGTGCTAAAATAGAATTTTTCTTGTTACGTGATGTTGCAAACACTTTCCTGCATCTGCAAAGATTAATTGGTGGTTGTATTAAAATTTATGAAAGAAAAATTCAAAAGTGTCGCACATGATTTGTATTATTTTTGGGAAAATGACCCTAATGCAATTTCCGATATCAGGAGCCCACAAAAGCATTACATTTTCTTTTTTACGTTTAAAAGCACCATTCTGTATGCTTACCATTTTGTTATGGGTCTAGAAAGTATCTAAAAAATATGTGTATTTAACAGGTTCAGCGTCCGGCATTCTTTTCCGCATTTTGAGATAGCGCTGTGTGAGTTGTAGTGGATATACGGTGGTAGAAGTAGTGTCGGCAAATAGCAGCATACGTGTCATTTGAAGTAGTGGCATGGTGCGATAAGAATCGCCGTGCGGTGTGAAGGAGCATATTTGAAATGAAGGCTTTTTGATTACCGTTTGGCAAGAATTTTGTATTCAGAACCGAATCATGTCGGCCAAATTGGAACCGAAAGTAAAGTTTTTGCTGAGCAGTAATCAAAAAACAACCATTTCGATTATACTCCTCCAAAACCCACTGCGTTGCTTACCGCACCATGCCATTGTCACAACTGCAAATGACACTAATGTAATCTATCGATACTATTTCCAAACCCATAACTGGCACAACGCCCTCTCCAAATACGGAAGGTTAATATGTCGAATCCTGTATCTTACTTCAAATACACGAAAGAAACTGATTATTTGATTGGCGTACAAGGAACTAATATGGGGTCAGCATCATATTGATTTATAGCTCATCTAATACATTTCTTGATTGTTGCCGAAATATTTTTTGTGAATTTGAGCAGCCATATGTTTTTAATGGAAACGTACAATTTTTACTACAAACATCAAACCAGTTTTCAATTTGTTTCATTACTTTCATTCGAAAAGTCAAATGAGTTTAAGATGCTGTTTTACTTTCCAAGTCCAGGATTCCCATTTCCCCAAAAAGTAATTAAAATTTCCACCGCGAGCTCTTAATATTATTGAAAATGAAAATTGATTTCTCTAATAGGTACAACAAAGAAACATAAAGTAAAAAACTAGAGAAGGGGAAAGAATTGCTTGAGTAAAAATTAATAAACTGAATTGCAGATAATAAAAAGTCAGGTTAATAATTTTACGAAATTAAAACTAGAATGAGCTTTTTGATATTATTAATCATATGATCTTTAATTTATACGTTCCAAAGCAAATAGTAATTTTTTCTCTAGACAAAATATGCTCCTTGAACTCACTGTTTGAAGCATTAAATTGATAACAGCAAAAGTTTTGTATTTTTGAAAGCCGTTTTCTTTAAAGTACCTATGTGTTACACATTGTGCCTTAGATTTTTAAAATTAATTTAATTCTCAATAAGGTATTGAATGAACTTGTGAAACTATGTTTTTTAGAAGCATCATTGAAATTAAATTAGAAAAGCTTTGTTATTGGAAGAGTAAACTTCTAGTTTTAGTTTTAAAAATAAAAAATATCATATAATTAAAAAACTTCTGGTGTTGTTAGACTTAACAAACAATTTATTTTTGCATGATTGACAAAAATATTTTGTGTAACTGAAAAAAAAATACAAATATAACTTGAATTAAAAAAAAATCTCACTTAATTTAGCAAAGCATGAGTTTAAAATCTGAAGAGGGTTTCTTTTCGCCACTCATATATTGACATAATTTATCATAATTGTTAATGTTCTCAGCACTACGTTTAAGTATGCCTGAGCATGATTGTAAAAACGAGTTATAAATGCTTCTCACCTACTTCAACAAAGCATCGTTTTTAAGAATTCAAAATTGATGAGGTTTTTTAATTTTTTAAAGCCTATCACATTCATTTGCATAATTCATAAAAACTGTGACACCTTCTCAGACATATGCCTGAGCAGGAATCATAAAACATACATACTCAGTACTCTTAAATATAACTGTTTTTACCAGAAAGCCCCCCTCTAAAATTTCTTGTATTTTCGGTTCTCCACCGCAAATATGCAAATTTCCTAATCAATCCAATTGTATTATTTATTGTTTTCTTGTTTATAAAAATATTTTTGAATTAAAAAAAATTTGGGGCTTTTTTTTTTTTTTTTTTGAATGGAAAAACCTTTTTAAAATAGGAAATACAGAGTGCTTAAAATTCTGAAGGGAAAAAATAAATAAAAAACATACCTCTGCATTTGGCTACCAAGTTATGCTATTAGAAAAGTGACAACTTTAACTGTAGCAGAAAAGAAAGTTTCAATCCACTAGAGAAGACGGAATTCAGAAACTCAATGGGACTTTCGGAACACATTTTAGTTACACATTCAGGCAACTAGAACACCTTTTCTGATTTTTAGAGTTTCGCACGCGTTTCCAACGTGAACTGGGAATTCGCAGATTGTGTTTTAGTTACAGCGATTTATGAATAGAGATATAATATGAAGGGTCGATGAACATAAGCTTTGGAACCAAAACAACCGCGATAGAAGCCCAACGGTTGATAGCAAATTCAGAAACAACATTGAACTAACTTGCATGAATTACATTCTGAAAAATTCAAACCATGTTTTTCACAATCCCGGTTAAAAACATAACCTTTCAACAAAACAAAAACAAAGAAAAATCAATTTGAATTTCGACATCTTGAATTCAAATTATGCTTTTCGCAATCACGTGTGCGTGTGTGTTTGTGTCTGTGTGCAGGCCTGAGTGTATGGGTATGTGTGTGTGCGTGTATGTGTGTGTATGTGTGTAGGTGGGTATGTATATATGTGTGTGTATGTGCGTGTATAGGTGTGCATGTATGCTTGTGTGTGTGTGTGAAGGATATGGACGGAACCTGGAGACGGTTTTCGCTAGGGGAGCAGTATCATGAGTCCGGTCGACGGTGGTGCTGCAGAGGGAGGCGGGGGGGGGGGGGGAAATAAAACCAAAGGACGCCAAAACAGTCAAATGAGAACAATAAGCAATGTGATTGCTCAAAAAGAAATTTCGAGCAATAATAAAAATACGGAGACACGTTTTTACCTCTTCTCCAACTAAAAAGTATTTGAATTAATGTAGCAAAAGCAAGGGGGCCCATCCCCCCTCCAAGAGCAAGGGTGCACCTCCTTTTCCCCTCCCTCCAAAAAAGGACCATAGACCCCCCCCCCCCAGAGAAAGAGTCTCCCCCCCCCAAAAAAAAAGAAAAATACCCCTCAAAACAATTTTTAAAAAGTTCAATGGCTTAGTCTGCGCCATGCCCCTTCCCACGCCTTCCTCGGTGGTCACTTTAGGCAAAAGGGCGCACTACACTTCCAAAAAGAGAAATAAAAATAACAGAATAAGGGCAAAAATTCTGTAAAAACAATAATAAAAAATAACATTGCAGAAGATAAAAATAATTACTGCTTTTATTTACTTGAAACTCGCACAAACGATTTCATTAAACCTTATAAACAGTATAACTCCAACAAATAATCGTAACTGCCATTCGATCGAAAACATTATCAAAAATAAAATGTAAAAATATTTATCGTCAGCAAAAAACAAAGTGAGAGAGTCAAAGGCGGCCATATTTAAGCTTTGATGATCTTTCAGTTTTCTAGTAAGCGGATCTAACTGATTTTTTTAGGTTGAATTTAAACTTATTTGTATCACATATCAATTGCCGTTTTCTTGACAGATGAAACTAAAATTTTGCAATTCAATTTCAAAATTGAGTGTTATGCATCACCTCTGGAACGGTGTCCCTAAAGTGACCCACATGTTGAGATCATTTATAAAATGTGAAATTCATTATCGGATAACTATTTTTACTTCTTGAAGAGTAAATACAATGTTAATTTAAAACAAAGCTATTAATTACAAGTGAAAAAATACGAAAAAGATCTTTTCGATTCGATGCTGTCATGGCTTCATTAGTTCTGAACTTTTTTTTTATAAAATGATAGCAGAACATTTAGTTATGTTTAAAAATAACTGACAACAGTGGGGAACTGAAAAATACCTTACTGCGTATGTTTACTCTTTTTGCTCGGGGTAGTCCCCCTTGGGAACAGGCATATAGTCACCATTTGCGTGTCGTGAAATTATAAATCCGTTGAATTTATTAAAGTGAATGTTGTTAAATAGAGAGTAATAATCTTCCAGAAAACGTTTCTTAACTAAAAGTTCTAAAAATCTATACACAAGTAAAATAGTATATATTCCTAGCTGGAAATTAAAGCTATTCTTCCTCAAAAATGAAATCACTATGCATACAATTGCGACAAATCTAGGTAATCTTTACGAGTTTAGCCGTTTGCAAAACAGATACATGTTTTACAATGCCGTATACCGCCGTTTTGCAGTAAAAAATAAAATTATTTCTACATTTTGTTTAGAGGGGGGCAATTTAATAACTCTGACCGACTTTGGCCACCTATCTCAAACATAAATAAATGAATACGTCAGCTTTATTAACTTCATTGGTCATTCGACTCGCTATCTACCAATCACAAAGACAATATATTGAGAAACGTTAAGGCGCGTCAATGTGAAACCTATAATCGATCTTGATTGTTGATCTCATCAAAGTTAAACCGGACGTTCTTTCAGCGCATTCAGCCTCAGTAATGATACAGTCGAGTCCCGACTTACGCGAGGGATGCGTTCCAAGACCTCTCGCGTAAGTCGAAATTTCGCGTTGTGGAAAAGGGTGTGTATACGAATTGAAAATTTACACACCCAATTATTTTAGACATTTTTAAACACCCCTCAAACTGTTTTTTAGACCAATTTTTGCTATATATTATCGTATATTAAGTAAAAAGCTGTATTTTTAAAGCAGCTGCATTGTTCAACGCATAAAACCAATGATCAGTAGGAGAGAGAGACATAAAATAGTACGGTTTGTACAGTATGTAGTAATAATAAAGCGCTGCGCTATAATAGTGTACCGTATCGTGCAGTGCATACAATAGTTATTTATAACTTTAAAATTGAAGCGTATGATTTATGTAGCACAGTCTCAAATCGTTATTCTAAAATCTTTTCAAAAACAGTTGCTTCACATTTACTTTCATAACGATTCCATTTATGGTAATTCCCTCTTCCAGGGTATCTATAACACACAGTACAAGAGCAGCTTCCAATTTCCTACTGTTTGCATTTTGCTTCGACACTATACCCGGACTTCATTTTAAAGCTAAGTTCTGAACTTTTGCGGATCGCCTTTTCTAGTTTTTTAATGTGTGTATGTGTGTATGTATGTTTTTAATTTGTGTATGTATGGAAGATTCACCCATACTTAAATTTTCGTGCTACCTCGATCCACTTTTTAGTTGCTCAAGCGTATCAAGAATCTTTACCTTTCCTTAAAGTGTCACAAACTTTCGCTTTTTCTTTCTATATTCAAACCTTAGATGAAACAGTGTGCCAAGGTGACACAATATCTCAGTACCTTTCCCATTTAGAATTTAAAAAGGAAAAAAGACCAACAAAGCAATGTTTGGACTTGTGCAAACTTAAAACTTGCGAAATCAGTGATGCTTAAAATGATGAAAGTACATTCATGAAACCAATATTTAGTAATCGATAACGAAACTGACACTTAGCACCACGATTTTTTTCCAACTATTTTCGTGTTGCGAGTCAGAAATTCGCGTTAGCTCTAAAATTCCTTACTCGTGAAAAACTCGCGTTATAGCCATTTCGCGTAAGTCGAATCACGTTGTAGCGGGAGTCGACTGTACTTCATAAGCACGATTGAATTTGCTGAACTTGGATCAATGGAAAAAAGCATGTGTTAGTTGCATTTATTAACTGCAGATATGAACAAAGGAAATTTGAAGTTAAACTAATGAAAAATATTCAGAATTTTTCATTAATCAGTCAGAGAATTTGAACTATCATTCGGATAAAAATGCTGTTAATCGGTGAACTACACGCATGACTGATTGCAAGTTTCTAGCAAATAATTTCATGCGAGGCTAAGATGACTGAGAACTAGCTGTTGCTTTTTAACTCCTGGAGAACTGATTGTTCATGTTCCATCGCTAAAAAAGTAAAAAGGGCTAAAAGTTAGTTTAAGATTTATCTTCATTTTTAAACAGACAGCAATCTTCCGTGACAGTCGTTTATGTAGGAAACTTTTATAATATCATAACTCAATTAGTTCCCAACCTACAGCCCGTGGACCACATGCTGCCACAGCGAAGCCGACTGTGGGGTCCGTTGTTTTGTTAAATGTTAATCACAGTATTACAAATATGGAGGCAAATGTTCAGAAATTATTTTATGGAACTTAAAACAAAAATGATTTAAATAAGGAATTGTTTTTTGAGCGGAAAAGCAAATTAAAATCTATATTCCGTCGAAACAATTTCCATTCTAATTCTGAAAAATATCAGTTACCTGCTTTATACTCTCACTGCTCCTGCAGAGAAATTTGATGTTAATAAATCACTATAGAATATCCCATATTTTATTTTTTGTAGCAACCGAAACCTGCATTTTTCACCGTTTTTTCTTCTCAGCTTACTCTGTTTGCAAAGCAAAAAGTAACTAATGAATCGAAACTTGTTTATTGGAATTGCGTTTTGAATACAAGAGATATCCGCTGTTCATTTGAATTATTTTTAAAAAAAAACTTTTACATCCTAAGAAAACTTAACGCTTGGAAAAACGTATTTCTTCTTCTTCGTAAACTCGAAAGAAATCCTTTTAAACTTCCTCACCGTAGTATGCAAAAGAATGTTGCTAGGAGAATAATAGAAAACAGAGAAGGAACGCAAAAGTTTCAATCAAATGGCTTTGTGGAATTCAAGATGTACGAGCCGAAGGACTATGATTTAAACGATTTTATATTGGCTTAAATAAGTTTTCTTAATGTTAAAAGTCAACCTTAATGCAAGTTACCAACCAGAATTTTCCTTTATTTTTTTTTACACGTTTCTATAGAAATGGTAATTTGAATCTGTTCTTGAATTTTGGTGCTTTAAAAAAACGTAAAAATATCGTCACAAAGTTGGCGAATAAGCGAAAACAGTTTTTGTGCATTGTATGTTAAAATCGATACATTGCTAATTCTTTGCTTTTGTTTCTACTATTTTATGAAACATTACAGCTTAAGAATAATTGTATTATTTTACCCTTTTTTTTGAGCAATCACGAATTTGCTAATTGTTTTCACCTGACCGTTGAATGACGTCCGCCCTTTGATTTTTATTTTTTATGCTAATAATGCAGGCGTCCGTGTACCTCGGAATCACATTATTTATGATCGACCTTCTCGACTTTACACTATCCGTGTTACGCAAAAAAAGCATCCAGCACACAACAAACAACCAACCAGCACGCAACAACCAACCAACCAGCACGCAACAACCAACCAACAAACACGCAACAACCAGCCCCTGGCATTCATTAGAATTTTGGCGTCTTGAATTCAAATCATGGTTGTGCTAAAAGCCATTAGTAGCAACAAAAAACCTAACGAGTAGGGTCCTGTCACAACTCGTGATCGCGATAAGCATAACTTAAATTCAAGACCTCAAAATTCAATTCTTTTCTTTTTATTCAATTTTTATAACATTTAATTTCCGCTGTAAATTGTACTAAGCAAAAATAATCTACTACAATAAAACTATTTTTGAACTAAATAGATCTTTCTTTAATTAGCACTAAGATGAAAAATAAGAAATTACAAAGTCAAATAGTAGCCCTAATTGCAGATTACTCCAGATAGTGTTTCGGCGTTGCAAAGAGCGCCTTTTTCAATGCAAAAGACAAAAGCTGTCGACAACGCTTTCGTTGAATGTCTTTTCATCCATAAGCTCATTTCTTTTGCATTGAAAAAGGCATTTCTTGTGCGCCGAAACACGTGTCTGCAGTAATTAATGCAATTTGACGTTGTTGTTTCTTATTTTACTTTTTTTGCACAAAGGAATTTAATTGACTATGATGTTTGATTAATTATGATGTAGAGAAAGTGGTACTCAAACAACGCGATATCGTACGCCATACGACATAATGACGTTACTAAAAAAAAGTGTAGGAGAATTAGGATCCTAGTCCGTTTATACCCTTTTGCCCAAAATATTGGACAAAGATATTAACCCTCCAGAACCAGAGCCCTAAGCAGAATACTCACACTAAGAAGAAACTAGTATGTTACAGCCATTACAATTTTTTCCTTCTACGCCTTTCCCACGATATTTTAGTTCTCACGTATATTCGGTACTACGGTATTCTGTCATTCGTAAAAGCAAAATGAAAGAGCAAAAATTGAAAATCATATTAAAAGCCTTGCTCAAATTAATTACAAACATTTTACTTGATTACAAGCAAAGTTGCGATATATTGTAAACTCTCTGAACAACCAATAAGTACATTCATCTACATACTCAAATACTGTTCTTGTACACTAGATGAAGTCTCTGCGCACTTACTCAATTCCTACACCCCCCTCCCCCCCCCCAAAAAAAAAATTTATGAGCAATCTCTATTTGCTTTACCTTATGCATTAAAGTTAAAATAAACCTTTCTTTAACAGTTGCTTATATTGTACTTAACAAAACTTAACTATGTACTTAACAAAAATAAAAATGGATGTTTCACACCATTCCATACCAGAAAAAAAGTTAAAACCCACAGTCCTTGATGGTTAAAAATATGTTTATTCTCTTACAAATTAAAACAAGAAGTTCCGTCCAGAACTAAAAGAGCCTACTTTCCCATGTACCAATATCAACTTTCTAATATCTGATTAATATTCTCAAAAATAATTAAAATTGCATATTATTTCAAACATATTTTTTTAATATTTTAAGCTGATTTCTAGGAATAAAATATGCCTCACTCATTTAAATAATTAGATGCTTAAAAAAAAGAACAAATACAATAGCAGCACTTTTTAAACAAAGCAGCTAATACACTTTTCCCCATTAAAAGAAAGCTTTAACCGCTTTCAAAAAAAAAAAAAAAAAAGAATTAAAATTAATAAGCTCATTAAAATAAATACATCATATCCAAATATATATATATATACTAGAGGACCCGGCAGACGTTGTTCTGTACAAACTTTGTAAATTGAAAAGTTGAAAAATTTCAATAAACTATCAAGTCTTTGAACCTTTTTGTTGAAAAAAATAAATAAAAAAAAATGTTTTAAGCTGCTTGGTGTCAGAATGTGTATATTTATTACAACTTTATTTATCTAATGCCCACTGAGCAGTCGTTTTATTAATTATTTTTTCTCGCGTACTTGAAAGACCGTCATGGATTGCATGGTTTGTTCCTTCAGCGTTACTCAAAAGATAAAAATCGTTCTCAGATATTAAGTGTAAAAAACTAACTACCCATCAAGAACAAAAGGGAAATCCCGCTGCAACGTCTCCCATACAAAAAATAATAAAACAATCGAAAAGCTATTGTTTAAAGAAATGATAATGGTAAAAACAGTTCCCTGAATAAGCGAAAATCACTCTTCCCCCTCCCGATTTAAAAAAACATATTCTTCAACTAAAATGACTAAACATTCTTTAAAAACCAAAAACAATTCCTTGCAGTTTAAAATATTTCGTCAAGTAAACAAAAAATACAATAAATTACATGGTATAACTTTGATATACACCCCCAAAAATTACGCGCCAAATCTGGCATTTCCTACGGACTTTTTAGGGTTGCTGTTTCTTATTTTGGTGTTGCCAATTTAGGTTTTTTCAGCTTTTAGGTTTTTGCTGTTGCCAAATTTAGTATTTTCTTATATTTTGTACAATTTTTTGAGTTTTTTTTTAAGTTTTGTGATAACAATTTTTGTGGCAACAAAGTTTTATGTCAACAAAACAAAAAAAGTCGCCAAATTTCCGATTTGGGGAGGTATATCAAAGTAGTTCCAATTACATTAACAGTAGCTTTAAAATGTCAATAAATAATCCCGCAATTCTATTGTTTATGGTCAAAGTCGCCAAGCCACCACGTTACTGTAATCCAGCCGATCCGTGAGCGAAGCGAACTCCGACCAATTAGCGATCCGATCTTTTGAACGAAAACTTTTAAATCCCGTTCTCTCGCTGAGCATTTGTCTCACTATCTTTCCTTGCGTACATAAATGATCGGAACTACTTTGATATACCCCCCCAAATCGGAAATTTGGCGACTTTTTTTCTCGCCAAGCAAAATACCTGTTTTTTGGCGTTGGCGCAAAATACCTGGTTTTCAACAACAACATATACAGTAGGCATAATGAAAGCTAAAAGATAAAAATAATTAATAGAAAAAAAATATAATTGGAAAATAAACCAGATTTGCGGGAAAATACAGCAAGTCAGAAATCTGCTTGATCACTTCACAAAGAAATAGCGAATGAATGAAATGGCGCTAAAACATTATGAAATCCAAAAATTGTTGCCACAAAACTTTCAACAAAACTTCAAAAAAACTCAAAAAATGGTACAAAATACAAGAAAATACTAAATTTGGCAACAGCAAAAACCTAAAAGCTGAAAAATCCTAAATTAGCAACACCAAAATAAGAAACAGCAACCCTAAAAAGTCCGTAGGGAGTACCAGATTTGGCGCGTAATTTTTGGGGGGGTATATCGAAGTTATACCAAATGATCTTCACATATACTGCCTAATTTGTTCTTTCCACCAAAGATAAAAATCTTCCAATGCACTGACCTTTTGTGTACATCTGGTCGGAAAAAAAATGTTTCGTCTTTAAATTCCACCAACTTTTACTTTAATAACGTACTAATTAGCTTGAAAATCTTTAAAGTCTTCTTGCCAAGTTGTTGTACAATGTTGCTAAGTAGGGTACTTTCTGAGCATTTGGTTAGGAAAACCTGAGGCACCGATCCGATTACATGGTTTAACTACGACGAAAAATACGCTTTTTTCGTGAATCTAGTGAAAGAAATCAGATTTCTTCCAGTACTTGACTTAAAAATATATCACTGGACCTAAAATCGTTGCTTTCCAGAAATGAAGGCTTCGCTCTCTCTCTCTCTCTCTTCGTTTTATCTATTCTCAATTGACATATCACAGTAGGAAATTTCATTACAAAAAGCAGGGCTGACTTTTTTGTTGTCCTTTGGCAACGGGTTAAATGTTTATTAAAGTTCTCGCTCAACAATAGGTTAAAATAAATATTAATCATTTGTGAGATATAACCATCCAATGTTTAAATTAATCAATTAATTAACAAAAACGTTTCCGATTCGATCCATTGCGCTTCGAAACCATGCTTGCCACAACTTAATTACAAACAAAAAAATTGATCAAAATCGGCCCAGCCGTTTAAAAGCCTTATGGTGACAAACGTACGCACAGAAGATTTTTATATATTAAGATATATATATATATATATGGTTTGCTTTTTCTATGTTGCCAAAAAGAAATAATGTACTTTCAAAATAAATGAAAAAAGACAAAATATCAACTTTGAAAAATAATTTTCATTATCAAATAAATAAATAAATAAAAATTGCCTGCGCATATCTTGGGGATATTTCGATAATTGGGAATCTGGCGCTGTCGTCTCATTTTTGGCTCAAATAATTTTATTTTGGTAACCCTGCTGATTTATAGTAACCCTATGTGTATAGATGTTTCTGGTCTCTTTGTTTAGATTTGCAAAGAAAAATACCTCTCGCGCTGGCGCTGGAGCCAAAGATTGACGCCAACGGAGAAAGAGCTCCAGATTCCCAATTATCGAAATCTTGCCCATATCTTTATATAGAAACATCAAGGACTCTGAATTTCTCCGCAAAACACTGAATACATAAATTAAAATTTAGAGAGAAAATAAAAACAAATCATATCAACAAAAATTATTTCAATGTAAAAACCATGGCTGCAGAGTCGGAGTCAATCTCATTTTGGAACAAAAGAGTCAGATTTGAGGGCCGCAGATTTTTAATTCAAAGGCTCGGAGTTGGAATCGGTCATTTTTCTCAAAAGTCCGCAAATCTAGCAATGTTTGGGGAGTCAGAATCGGACTTATTTTGGGACAAAGGAGTCGGATTTTCGAGAGTCAGAGTCAGTCCTTTTTACTCCATGTATACATTTTTACCAACGCTACGAAATCAAAGTCAAAGTCGGGGAGTCGGAGTCCGACTAATTTTCGGGCAAAAGGAGTCGGAGTCAGGTGCCCCAAAACTCTCGAAGTCGGAGTCAAGATCTGTCCGTTGAGAACTATTTCCAACAAAATGTGTTTGAAGTAAATCCGCCTTTCGTAATCTATATTGAATTCCAGTTTTCCCATAGCCGCTAATGTTAAGGGATTGAACTGTTCAAAATTGAACGGAAAAGTGTTCAAATCAAAAAGTGAAATATAGGAATGAGGTGTCCTTGTCAAGATCTTTCGAACAAAAAAAAAATTGTTCGAATCGGACTATTCACTCGAAAGTTATTGGGGGGAGGAGCAGACAGACAGATAGATAGACGAACAGACACACAGACCGATGGATACTTTTTCCCATCTCCTTACCCTACTTAACAAGTTTTAATTTTTCGATATTTAACTATTTTCGATTTATTTAACTAATTTCGATTTTTTCCCCCGTTTTTCGTGATATTTTTGAGATGCATTACGCCTTCTTTCATGCTTTTTTCTTCTTTCTCTCACTTTTAATAAGAAAATACGCTAAAAAGTGCCAGAAGACTAAAATTTTTAAATGAAAGTTTAACTAATATTCAAAATTTTTTTTTCTTTAAATATTTTCTGCTTGCATGTTTTTATAACTAAATCAAATATTGGAAAACTTTTTAATGTAGCTCAAGAATTCAGCTGAAATTATATCGCACATTTAAAATTTACGACTAAATTTTATTGTTACAAATAATCAACAAACTTTTTTATTTCGAATAAAAGTTTTTTAACTTTTATTCGAATTAGTACATCATAGCTACATTTTTCGCATTTTACTTAAATCCGTTGAATTTTTCAATTTACTTTGTTCGTTTTTTGAAGTTGTTCTTAAAGTAACATCAGAAAATCAAGAGTTTGACTATGAAAAAACAAATTTGTCATCGTTAAAGTCATGTAATTAATTACGCGATTTATGTTACTCAACGTAACCGAGTATGTTTACTGAAACATCCGCAATTTTTCATAACAGTAAAATTTTCGGTTAATTTTTCAAATTCTAAACTAATTTAATCTTCATGCAATATACCAGACAGTCCAGTTATCGAATCCAGAGATGCCAGTTTCTTTCTTGTTAAAACTTATCAGTTTAGAATAGCGAATAACCGAGCTGGAGGCAGATGTCATCTCATCGAAGTTGAGAGAGCAAACAAACTAATAGATAAAATGAATTTATCTCACTAGTCCGCAGCGTGTTACGGTTCGACTCGTAAATTGAAGGCGAAGCTTGGGTATTTAGTGGTAAGTAACTGTCTCTAAGCCAAGGCTAAGACCAGAACTACATGCAATATTCCAGACATTCCGGTTATCACATCCGGCAACTTATTGGTAATTTAATCGTGCTTTCTCGAAAAAAAATGGCTGAATAACAGATCATCGGACTTGAACGCATTGCAAAAGTATATGGCGAAGAAAATTTCACGAAATTATAACTTAGCAAAATTTTTCTTTTCGAGATTTCCCCAGTGGAAAGTGCTCTACATCCTGCCTCCTATCTTGCACTCACAAGCACTTTGAGCCTGTGATGAAAATTCATGATATCTTTCCTCGAACAGCTTTTTCAACAAAATGCTAAGTTCCGAAAGGCATGTCTCTCACAATTTTCTCAGTTTGTTTTCTACTGAAAGGTTTAAAGCAATACTTCTTCACAAATAATTCTTAAAGTAAATTTTTCTGAAGGACTTACAAATTAATTATATTTTTACTGTTTTAGAACAACTTTTCTCTCTCCCTCTTTTTTTAAGAGAGAGAGAGATTTCCTGCTAATTTCTTCCGCTTATCAAAAAAGAAAAAAAAAGCTCTGAATATACATCATTCATTGAACGCGGCCTTTTTTCCTGTCCTAATATCGTATAAACGTTTTCTTTTTGATGATATAGTTTTAAGCAAATGTGTTCTATTTTATCCCGTTATGTCCCGACGGACCTTGAACCTCCATCTAAAATAATTGGTTAGGAAGACACAAAGCAACAATAATTAAAGCAATTGGAGATTCAAATCCAGTAATTCAATCTTTTACTTGCCAAAATTAAATAGCAGTGGAATTTCATTTGTACGGTAATGATTTACCATTATTTAGTTGAAGAATCCAATTAATCGATTGTGAGTTCGAAAGATTAGAAAAAATAAGAAACGTTTAAAAATTGGAAATTACTGAAAGAACTTCACCGAAAGTACTTGTTTTAACCCTAAAATGCATGATTTTTTTTAACACTAAAATATGTACCATGGCTTTAAACTTTTTTTTATCACGAGAAAATTCTTAAATCATAGTTAAATTTAGGTATGGCTTACAGTTAAGCAACCTTTTGCCAACATCGGACTTTAACTGAAAAAACAAAAAAAAAATTACCATAAAATGTCCCAAAACATTGATAATAAAAGTTGTAAAGGTGTCTTATTATTAAAGAAGTAGTAAACTATATTAGTCATAGAATTGAAACAAGAAGACATTGTCAAGCGCACTAAACTAATTCGCAACTCCAGAGCTAGAATACGCTACCTTGCGGTGAAAAACAATACTAAAGAAAAAGGTAAAACATTCCACTCCACGTGTTTTCTTTGGGGTAAGTTACAAGCTTCAGACAGTTTGGTGTAATGTAATTTCAGAAGAACAGAAAAGAAAGCTTCCCACAAACACGACGAAAAATTACTGCCATTCACTATGCGTCAAAGCAAGTTATAAGTTACGGCATTTGTTTGTTTTAACTTTTTCATCCGTCTTTAGACAGTGGCTACAGTGCCCCCTATAGTTTATTGCAGTTGCTAATAAAAACTAGTATGTTGTGACCATCACGAAACTTTCTTCTAAATCTTTCTTATAATTCTGATCCTTTTCCATGCTTGACGACGAAGCAATATTCCCAACAAAAACAAAATTACACATGTCGAAACTTGACGACTATCCCAATTCCTGATTTATCTCAAAAGCAAAGCAAAGAATGAAAAATGAAAATTATTTTAAAAGCCTTGCTTAAAATAATTTCAAACATTTATTTGTTAGCAAAAACAAGATGGCAACAGTTAAAAAGTTTAAAGCATCGCGATTTTCTGGTCATTTTCAAACAATTAAAATACGCAGACGACAGTCTATTACGATTTATCTTTCTTATTGTTGCATTTAAAAAGTTCTTTTTATTCAAACAAGAAAAATCAAATATTTGTTTGATTCCGTTCATTATTTCTTAAGATACATCAGTCACAATTGACGACAAAAAAAACTTCTATAGTTAAACCCCCGCTTGAGCTATTGGCACCAAAATTGAATCAGCACCTGTACCTGTTAGGGGCAACATATGGACCAAATTTTGTTCGGTTACGCCAGTTACTTCTTGGGGAATAGCAGGCACGCATAACTCAAGAAACGTCCCCCCGCTACAACCTACTACCCTACTACCTCCCCCCCACCCCTTAGAGGAATTCGCGCCAAAAACCGATGGGCACAAATTCACAAAGGGGGTACTTATGTGTAATGAATTTTGTTCGATTTCATGCGGTAGTTTTCGCTGTAGAGCAGCCACAAAAAATTAGTCACACACATACGGATACACACAGACAGACATTTTCCAAAAATGGTCGAAATGGGCTCAGCACACCTCAAAGCGTTCGAATTCGTCAAAACTCGAAAATCGAAAGTTTGCACGAATCCAATACTTTCTTCTATATATTAGATATAGAAGAAAGTAAAAAAGTCCTACACTCTTGTAAATGCCGAAAAAAAAATAATTTGTGTTTCATCAGATTGGTGCATTTACAAGTTTTAAGTTGATTTGATAGCATCTGTAGTGAGTATTTTCTTAGTTTTTGGCAACTGCAGATTTTCAATTTGTTGTTATAGAATTTAGAAGACTAAATTGGATATGTTTCCAAATGGCAACATGATGCATTTAAGGGCTAATTTTCTACTAGAAATTTTGCTTTTTTTCTTCAGTTCATCGTTTTTTCACTTTTAGAAATTTACATTAAACTTTCACAATACGCTTTTTCCTAGAGATACCGATCTCCCCTCCTTAAAGAAAGCTCCTGAATCTTTAACGGTTATCATAGTTGTCATCTCTGAATTGATTCCCCCTAAAATCGGTTTTGAGAATCAAAAACATGTGTCATCTCTTAGTCTTTCAACAGATCTTTCAAAAGCAAAGTCTTTGCAAATGATGTGAACAACACGGAATTGAGAAAGTAGGGAAAACACCAAATAAGCTACTTAATACCTCGCATACCACATGCTGTAGTAATAAACCTATAATCTATTCATGGGAAGAATGAAGCCTAGGGGTAATAGAGAGTAATTTGAAGAGAACTTAAATATTTGGCTTTGGTGAAATACATCGCATCCTGATTGCTATGCATAGACTTTGGAGAAAATAATTATTTCCGCTTGCGGCAAAACTGAAGATTTCTTCAATTTATTTTTTAAGATAATTTTATGAATATGGCAACGCTGAAGCTCCAAATCTAAGCGGCAGCGATATTTTATTAGAAGATTTACTTGGTGTTTTTGAAATCATGATTATGTATGCGGAAATATTAAGTTCAGAATTCGGAGGAAATTTGCTTGCGGAAAAAGAGAGAAAATCTGTAACTTTTAAAGGTAAAAGTCATGAGATAAAATTATTCAGCTGTTTTGGTAATTTTAAATGTTTTCAACAGACTAATGTTGACTTCACAGAAGTAAGTTATTTCCGGCACGAAATAACGGTCTTCAAAGCATTAAATATCAAGCATTATTACTAAAAACAGCTTCTTTTGGAGCTTTATTAATATTTAATATTAATTGAAATACAAACCCCTAATGAGGTTCAGGACAGTCCAGCAATGCTTCAACATTTAAAAATCATCTTTGTTTACATCAAGTGATTTTGCTTGATAGCCAAGTTTCCGGGCAATTTGTCACAAGTTTTTACATCTAAGTATGTGTGTAATTTAAATTGTACACTTTCTTTCCTTGGCCATAATCTTGACCCCGGTTAAAATCCGTTGCACTGTATTGAATAACTTGATCAAGATCTTATTTGATGGCATGTTTCAAACATGGTTAAGACAATTTATTGTGGTTTAAGTTGTGATTGAAGCAAGAATTATAATACGTTTACAAAATATATTTACCATTTAGAAAAAAAAATTCCGTATAAAAATCGTTGCATTATATAGGTTTGAAGGTTTGAAAAGCTTTTTACCAACTTTTAAACTTCCAACTTCAATGTGTTTTAGGAAGACTTAGAAAGAAAAAAGGGGACAGAAAGCTATCTGAAGTTTTATTACTGAGTATTATTTACACACAGATATAATAAAGGGCGATCACAATGTAATATGCAGCGTGTTACGTTGAAATTAACACTAATTTCTGTATTTCATTTGAAGATGAAATGAAAGCAATACGGAAGCATTTCATTTCCAATCCACTTCTCGTAACCGGCAACAAAATAGAGCTACGATTTCTTTAATCGCTCAATACTTCCACATTTCTGAAGTAACGTTTCTTACATTTCTGAAGTAACCACAGGTTGTATAAAGCATCAAACCACTTGCTGCCGTGGAAAACGCGCAGAATCAACTATAACCATTGTTAAACAAAGAAAAAAAACATTGACACTTTTACTTACATTAAAATTTAAAACAGAGGCATAAAACCCAGAAGTTAGTTATCAGAAAAATAATACAATTCACTTATCACTAGATTCCGTTTTAGCTCTATAGTATAAATTAAAACAGTCATGAGATACATTTCAAACAAACATGAAGAAAACTGAGAACCTCGCTCTTACCTGCAAGAGGAAACTGAATTAAAACAGCCATGCACTCAAAGATCGAAGATTTTAAAAGCCACATAATGCATTACATAATGTTAACCCGTTCCTTGTCCAATGTCCATTTACTTCCCAATCCAATTATTACAGGCCACAGACTTAAATCCTATTAAATGCTTTTCAAAACACGAATTTTAGAGCATGTTCTTCATCGACGACGTTAACAGCATGTTGCCATTTGCAGTAGGTCGGTGGAAAATTATAACTATCTATGTTGCCAAACAGAATGTTTTAGCAGGTTAAATTAAATAATGCCTAAAATAATGCAGGATAAAAATGCAGGAGAGTTTTTGGAATGAAAAAATATTAATAGACGATTCTATCACTTATTTAAACCAAAATCTTGAACATTATTTTTAAAAATCTGCTAAGTTTTGTAATGATAATAAAAGTGAAAACTTTTTTATACAAATTACAATATCAATGAGGCATACTAAAATGCAAACAAATCAAAGCTCTTTTTTGTCGTAAATATCAAGCATAAATGAGGCAGTGAGAAGCAAAGGAATGCAAGTGGACTATTTTAAGTTTCGAATAAAACGCGTTTAAAGATCAGATCCTAGGTAGGCTTTCATTGAAATTTTTTTCAAAATTATGCTGTACAGCAGCAGTTACCAGAGCTACTAGTACAATCTCTTGTCCCAAGACAGAGGAGAGGTTCACCTACCATTTGTACTGGTTATCTCCAAATTGTTAATTTTGCCACTTGCATCCCTTTGCTTCTCACTACCTCAAATGTATTTTTCACAACGTTAAAAGAAATATCGAGAAATTTAGTCAAAAAATAACGAGCTTAAAATATCAAGGCATATAATAATACAGATTCTTTTCAAAATTTGTTACACCTATTTTCATATAACATGGTTTAACAAAAATAATTATTGTTATTACAAAATGATAAAACTTTTGTAATTATAATTTTAAACATTAATTGAGGTGCTGTACCTATTCAGTTAATAACAAGGTATGTTTCAAGTGCACAAGTTTAACAAAATTTGTGAAGTGCATCTGGACAAAGTTAAATAGTTAATTTTGTTAACTCATTCATTCATTTATTATTTTATTTACATTCTTTAATTTATTAATTATCTTACTTACTCATCATTAGTTAACTCATGTTTTGTTTTGTCATTTATTCTTTTATTATTCATCAATTTATTCATTCATTCGTTTATTTACTCATTCATTTCACGTAAAATATTTTTAACTATCAAATTGGAAATATTTTATTAGAAAAACACTCTATTTTGAAGGTAAAACTTTACTGCCAAAATTTAAAACTATATGTAAATGCTACTTTTATTATAATGCATCGTTTTTCCTTACGCATTGAAATTTTCAAAACCAATTTCAGATTTGTTCATTTTGAAAATGGTAAGAGTTCTTAACTACTTTACTTTGCCCAACATTTCATTGCATAATGCTTAACCCGATTAATTAGAACTAAATTTCTGACGTTATATCGAGGTACTTTTTACAGCTTCTTCAAAGCGTTGCTGAAAGTTTATAATACTTAGTGAATATTGAACACTACCCCCCACACGTCGTATTCAGGAGCGAATCAATAGCAGTAGAAATGAAACAAAAAAACTAAAGAATTTTCGAAGGCGATGCTGTAATCAGAATTTGTTGCAATAAAATTCTGGAGCGTCAAGCTTCGACATTTAAGTGATTTTATATTGCTTTCTCCGAGTGTTTAAATGCCAGAATCCAGCCCCTCCACTTAAGAATACTTTCTTGTTCGAACGCAGCAAAGAATGCAGAGATTTTGTCATTTTCAATCTCCCCAGATATGAATAAATTCGACACGCATATGAAAAAAACCTTAAATACTTAGAACTTTCCCTTTTTTGTAGTGGGGGGGGGGGGATCACAGCATAGAAAGTAGAACAAAAGGTGTAAATATAGATACTCTTTTTACTTATTTTTATTTAAAAAAAAAAGGAAGTATTGTATTCGCGAAAAAAAATTTCCTCAAAAATCGGCCTTAATTTCCATTTTGCTCGCCCCAGAATGAATATTGAGTTTTTTTTTCAACCCGACCACACGTGGATATATGCCTAAGAACGTATAGATGCCCGAAATATCCATTTTGACGATCCCCGAGTTAACTACAACGAATTTTCTCGTGACGTCCGTATGTACGTACGTGCGTGCGTATATGAGTATGTGAATATGTGCATATGCAGGCCTGGATTTACGTACAAGCTAAGCAAGCTATAGCTTACGGCCCCCGCTTTGTTAGGGGCCGGAAATTAGCATGATTCGTCCCCCCCCCCGAAAAGAAAAAGAAATGTACTTGAAAAAATAAGTTTCATTTTCTAGTGCTTAAACATTTGGAAAGTGGCTACAAAGCACAAATAGGAGAAGGTAGGAAGAAGGAATGCCAACACATCAAATTCATCTCCAAAAATGTAAAAACCATGACTCTCACGTTTCTGAAACAAATTACATATTTTTGTGACTCACATGTTTCATGTCTTGCTATTTATATAATTCCAAATGCAGTATTTTGGAAATTCTTTTGTTAAGAGCTTACTTCTGCATATTGTCAACCTGTTTAGCATGGAAAAATATACTACCTCTGTTCCTTTTCGTTTTCTGCCCCTCTTGCAACTGAAGAAAAGTTGTCGTCATGAGAAATCTGTATAGTTTCTTTTTTCTTTTAAATTTAAAATAGAAGTTAGAACACATAATAGTAAAAATTTACAATCAAGTATTAAAGTATCAGAGACTGGAAAGTACAAATGATGTGCGTTAAATAATTTTAATTGTTCTAGAGTCCTTGAAAATAATTAGATAAGCCTTTAGAAATCCTAAGCAAAGTGGGCTCCGATTTTATTTCTTATCAAGTGTATAAATTATGAATTGTTCAAATGGGCAGTATGTTACTCTCTTGTTGCCTATTTTCTAAATCTGTATACCATTTCTTTTAAAGCGTTTTTACTATTGATCATTTTATATTCAATTCATTGTTGTATTTGTAGGTGGGTTGCAGAGGTAATTAAAAACTAATTGTTCCGAAAGCCAATGTGAGCGAGTAACAATGGATTGTCTATTCTCTTCCCGCGCTCTTTCTCTCTGTCAACTACTGTCATTGATTTGTCGAACCAAAAATAATTTTTACTGTGTATTATCTTAATTTTCAAAAGAGTATAGGGTAGGTGGGGCTAAAACCCCGCGATTTGCAGGTTCTATAACATCATGGTCAAGTTAGAATAGCTTTTCCCACTTTTTTAATTAGAGTAGTAGAACGGTTTGTTAACTATAACTCCACTGAATTCAAACTGTCTGATTTGCAATTATCCAGAAATAAACAATTTAGCTGAAAATCAAAATTGCGGGGTTTTACCCTATAAAATGGGGTAAAGCCCCGCATTGCGGGTCTTTACCCCATTCAAGATGAATGTGAATAATAAGAGTGACTGCTTGATGAAAACATTTGATAACCCCTATAGTATCATTAGTTTATTGTTATTCATCAGTATTGTACTCGAATATCTCATAAATTTAAGCATGATTTTTTTAAAACTAGTACAAAAATGATTCCATCTCCACAAAAGATTCAGTTACGTGGGAAAAATGACAGCCGCAATATGAAAAACAACTTAATTGACTGAAGCTAAGCTATGTATAGTTGGGACGAACCTAACCTGGCTGCATACTGAAAACTCTCTTGATTCTTATCACAGCATTATGACGCGATGCTGCCAGGTTAGTTTTACTGCAACTTTAGGTACCTGCGTAGCATATAGTTCACACCAGTTTAGGTCTCTTAAAACAGTTATTGTGTTGTGAAACCATGATGCTGTCCTGTGAGGTTACGACAATTTTTTAATTTATGTCTTCATTTACAGTGAATGACTTTGTGTCTTAGTAAATTTGCTGGCTACTGGAATATTTTTTAAATAAAAAAACAATTTTACATAGCCTTCTCCTTCTTGGCATATTGGAGTTATCTTGGCCACATTGCGCAGGGATAAGCTTTTGGTTTTTCCCAGCACTGTTACTCAAAGTGAAGAGAAATCTTTCTTTTTTGAAATCCCACACTTTTGTTCCATTTTTCAGAGATTTCTTCATTCGATCTATTTGAACCGATTTTTAATGTCTGCCATACAAAACGCAGAAACGGTGGCAATTAATTAAGTGCTTTATTAAGCTTGAAATTTCTCATGGTTTCAAATTGTTTTCTTTTATAAGTACTGGGACAGAAAATCATACGTACGTAAATGATCAAAAAAAGGAAATTATATTATAATATTGGAAACATATTTGAGTTTAAATAGATGTAAGGTTTTATACATAAAAATCCTATCGAAATTAAATCTTTATGAATAAATATCCACAGAAAATTTATTTTTAAAGTAGAATAAACTCCACAAAACGCATGCTAAACGAAAATGTCAATAAATTTTCAAAAATTACAATTTTAACCGCAATGGAGCAAATCTCCACACTTTTGGAGATGCGGGGATTTGCCCCAAAGCATCTGCGGGGGATTTTCCCCATTTTGCCATTTTATGAAAAACGCTCCCTGTTGTTTTCAAATAGACATTAGAATAACTATTTTTACTCAAAGGTGAAGCTGGAACGCAACAGTATCAACTCCTTGATTATTACTGTTACTCCTTGATTATTTTTTTCAAATCCTACATTTTCCAATGTTCAAATAATAATTTAGAAAAGTTAGATCAAAGTAGTAAAAAAAAAGATTTACCCCCTTTTTCTCGTGTCTGGATTGCCTGGAAAGGACAAATTTTCATGACACAATAGATTTTTAATAGGACCAAACCTACCACCTAAAAGTAAACTTCTCACTCCAAGGTGGTCAAGTCAAAAAGTCGGTGCGGGTTTTTACCCCGCGCGGGGCTTTACCCCCATCTACCCTATAGCATTAAAAAAGTTTTGTTTGCCTATTTTTTGACTTGATATTTTTGTAGTTCCAACTACATCTTATAAGGCTTCAAAATGCAGAATTTTATATGTATTTTTCAAAATTCCCATCGGGGGAGAAACCTCCGGTCCTCCTACAATTGGGGATATTCTATACTCCACTTAAAGAGGAATCCTGGTGCCACTCTCTTGATACCATTCCTCCTTTTAAGCTGAATCCAAAAAGGACATCAGGGAAAACGACCAAAAAAGTAAAAGTATTGCTGTATGTATGGAACGTCTTCTCATCGTTTTTGAACTTCAATAACAGCTGTAATAAGTTTAGTAAATAAGAAGCGGCTAAAAGTTAATTGATGTTAGTTGCTTCAATTCATAAAAGATTAACTGAAAGCTTCTAAAACAGCACAATAAAAAAATGAGTTACAAATATAAGCCCAGTCCAATAAAGTCACAAATGTTTTAAAACTGGAAAAAACAATATACAATATATTCAACCTACACTTCAGGTGTTTCAAAGAAATTTCTATCACAAATGATACAAATTGCATCTCTCGAATATGGTCTATCTTTACTTACCGTTGAGGGTTCTGGTGGACATTATCATTGCTGTCTACAAAGGGAGTGACGCAGTAGACGATGAGTGTGATGATAAATCGTATCGGTCCTAAGATCCTTTTTTTTTTTAGAAGACGATCGCTCTTTCCGCCTCCTCTTCCCTTGAAAAACTCAAGGACGTCCTCTAGAGAGGTTTTTTTTTTTTTGGAAATATACTTGGTTAATTGTATGGGGCTTTGCAACTTTTGGGAATTTAGCCTGGAATTTAAAAGCTCTCTCTCTTTCCTCAAAGCATACGATATGTTATAAATAGTTTAGGTGGAAAAAATGGTTAGGCACCCATATTTATTCCACTCTGCTGAAGAAAAAACGTCCACTATCAGATGAAACCTAAAGCCGTAAGTGACTAAACAAGTGCATTTAAAATATGCTTAGAATCATTCTATTCTGGATATGTTTGAGAAATTATTTCCTTAACTTGGAGGGTTGAGAATTCAATGCGAACTAGTTGAGGTTCATCCTTGTTAGTTAATATTGACTAGTGCACGATAACTCTGCCGTAACTACTAAGTCTTTCAAGTTTCCTATTCCAAACCAATCCTCTGGAGGTGCTCGATCAGTGATTTTACTGTTCCTGGCCTGGATCAAAAAACAAAACTGCTTTCAATGCTCCATCCAACAGGTTGAATAGCGTTTTAAACTGACGAAAATTAAGATGGAGAGGTAGAATAAACCCTAACAAGCCGCATTTTCCCGCTAATGATATTCATAGTAACCAGTGGCGTAACTAGGGTGGAGGCGGAAGGGTCGGCCCGCCCCGGGTAGCACTTTTTTAGGGGCAGCAAATTGACTTTTTTGATGTGAAAAAATAAACGTATTTTCCAAAAAAAGGAAATTATGGTTTTAATCTGTTACTGCAACCAAAAAGAAAATCTTTGAAATGTAAGACGTTTGTATCACTACCAGATTAAAATTACTATGATACAAAGCAAGAATTTTTCTTAATAGCATATCAGTACAATTCGTTGTTTTTCTCTGGGGGTGGCGACAGTGGGCAGTCATGGGACCAATGGTTTTTTAGACTGTAGAAGTTAACCTCCAGGAGGAAGAAAATAAGGAAGTTTTTCAATTTTCGTTATAGAATAGGTTAACGCTGGATTTTAAATGAGTTTCTTGCAAACCTCTTCGTGAAACAAAACTTCTTTTCTTTTTTCTTTTAACTTCAGGAAAATGGTGACACAATTAAGAAAGGGGAGAGTAAGGGAGGTGTAAAATGGCACACGAAACAATTTATTGCTCAACACAAGGGGTGGCTTTATATGTTTCAGAGTTTGCTTTGATTTCTCAATCATTACAAGAGTTCTCTACTTCAAAAGAAGTAAAAAGGAATTTCCGTTTTCTCGCTTTTGAGAGTAGAAAATGTATCCAACTTTGGATCACATGTTTGTCTATTCCTTATAGAAGATAAGTGAATTTTATTTTTCAACATTTGGTTTGGTCCTTCAACTTGGCTAAACATAGTCTGAAATTGCGTTTTAGCGCATTCAGTTTCAAATAATTCCGGCTGGAAACGCTTTCCCACCTTATGTCTGTAGTCGAACAGCATGAGAGATAGCTTCAAAATATTTTTAGACGAGAGAACTTTCCAATCTTTCATCCCTTTTCCCGATATCACCAAAGATAGATTAGAAATACGTTTTTAGATCTCAATGTAAAAAAATTTCTTTGCAGAGCCCCGAACCCTGTCTTTACCCCTAACGAAGCAAGCACAGCCAAAAAGTGTATGTTTAGGGCCTTTAATTTTTTCTGATAGAGAGCCCTTAATCCTCCCCCTTCCTCTTACGTTACGTCTCCGAAGATTAAAATAGCGTTTTGAAAACTTCAATTTCGAAAAATTTTCAAAGAAATAAAGCCAAACTCCTCACCCCTTTTCTTAACGTCGCCCAAAGATAGCCAAAAATTTCGTTCTTAGAAATTTGCTCAAGTGGGAGAGCTCGTGAACCTTTCCTTCTCAAAGATAGCCTAATATGAACTTCAGCTTTAAGAAAGATTTTGGGAGGTAATAAACCTCCCTTTGTCCTCTCTTGCTCCTAACATTATCAAACAAAGCCTTACGTCGTACGTCAATTACGGAAATTTTTCAGGAGAGAGGAGCTTGGCTTTACAATATTTTTGGTGTCGTTAGGTGTTAGAGACTCCTTTAGCGTCATCGATAATAGCCTGGAATTGTTTTTTTTTTTTTTTTTTTTTTTTTTTTTTGGACTCCGGTGCCGAAAAATTTCCAAAGAAAGAACCCGAACCTTCCCCATTCCACTAAACCTTCGAAAATACCTTTAAATTGATTTCAATTTTAAAAATATTTCAGTGGGAAGGCTCTGTGTCCCTCTCTCCTCCCAACGCCTACAACTGCGTTAGAATACACATGCAATTGCGTTGTCAAAGGTAGCCTGAAATTGCATATTTCAGAGTTTAAAATCTCCGAAATGAATATCGACCATTCCCGATTTTCTTAACCTCTCCAAAGTATCCTAAGCTGTATTTAAAACTTTGATTTCGGAAAATTTCCTTGTGGTGCCCACCGATCTCCTAGCGTCAACAACGAAACACTAAAAGAGACTTTTGTTTTGAAAAAGTCAGTAGCAAAACCCAACCCGCTCTTTCTTCTAATTGTGTTACAAATTGCCTAAAATTGGGATTTTTTACGTACATTTACAAATTGTTCTCCAAGTTTGGGCCCTTATCCCCCTTCCTTTTTTTCTTTTGATATAGAACTTAATTACGTCTTTTATTTCGATAATTTAATTTCCAGTTATAATTTAAACACCTTTGACTGTTTAATATATTAGCCATTTCACATCGAAAGGGTGGCAAACACTGTAATTACGCCACTGATTGTAACTCTATTCTGTGGCGGATACAGACTACCATTTTAGGGAAGGGTCCATGCTAAAGTACCCCCCCCCCCCTTTACCGTGAACGAACCCACGGTTTAGGGTACGAAAAATATCTGAAACTGCTTGGGTGTCAATAAAAAGCACCAAATCGGCCAGAAATAGGATACCAAATAGGGTATAAACGTTACTAATAATTTTCATAAGCAATAAAAAGAAGTAGCATTTTAAATACTAACTTTTAAAAATAAATTAATAAATTGAAAAAATTACTCAAATCGTTTACATTTAATGCATAATGTGTTTTGAACACAATAGAGGACGGATAATATTGACGATGGTTGGGGGGGTGAGTCATGACATCCATGATCCTCCCCTTGTATCCGCCCCTATGTATACTATATAATAACGTTTGAAGAACTCGCTTAAACCATTTTTTTTTCCGCTGTTTGATGGTTAATACATATTTATTAAAACCGATATTTTGAAAAATAGTTTTAAAAGTCAAAAGAAATAATTCCTATTTTTTAGCAAAGCAATGCCCACCGTTCTTAATTTCTATCATCGATAAATTCAACCGAAACTCGTAACTAAGTCCAGCTTCGAAGTTATTTGGCAGCATCAATCAGGGCAAGTCAAAGCAACCCTGACACTTGTTGACTCTGGAAACGTCCTCTCGACACTTTTATCACTCCAGTCCCGTGAAAGATCGGGAATATATTCTAGACTAGCACCAACCGGGTATAGACTTCACTTTCTCTGGGCAAACTCTTTTAGAAAGATATGAAAGGAAGAAGAGACGACGCGTCGTTGGCTAAGGAAATTCGCGCCTAGTAATAATAAACCTATTAGCCAATCAGCGAAAGAAAACCGCCGCGGGGCAATCTAGCATAATTTTGAGAAAACTTAAATATTTAACTTTGGTCGGTTTTCACCTTCCAGTTGCGAAGCAAAGAATATTTATTTTCCTTGAGGCATATCTTTGAAGATGCATTATGGCAAGACGTTTTCAGATGAAGGAGTTTTATGAATGTCAAAGAATGTATTCATAACTTTCCTGTCGTAGCTTTCTTCTAAAAATTAAATGAATCGGCTTCAAGGTTAAAATATAATCGCGAATCTTTTCTGTCTACAATGTTTCATTATTTCGAGAGAGAAGAAGGGAAGATTTAAATAACGTACCAATATTGGAACAAAGAATGCCTGAGTACAGATTCAAATGTAATTTCGTAAGGAGAAATTGAAAGAAATATCATTCTAAAGAGATATTTCAAACGAAAAAAATTTGGAGCAGATGTAATTCTTTCTACGAGAATTGGCATTTAGTAGGAGTAAAACGGAAATTTTTGATTCTCGGGGAAGAACATTTGTATAAAACTCGCTGTCTTTACTATTCACTCCTTTAATGTCGAATATTCGATGTCGTGGCTGACATTGATTCCAATATTGTGTACTCAGGGGTGGTTCATCATCAAGATTGCATGAGGATAAGTGATTTTTTGACGGCCCTAGATTTTAACTAAAGAAAAGCTAATATTACATTTACCAACATGGAAAGTTCATATCAAATCAGCCAGGGATACGAACTTCGGTATCAGGCTTCAATAATTTTTGATTTATAGAAAATGCGACTATGAAAAATAAAAAAAAATCTCTATCTCTGAAAAATTTAAGTCGCCTTTTCTTTTTTCCCTTTACGGAATTTCAGATGATTTGCGAAATTTTAAGCTCGGTTTCTTCAGTTATAAATCATGCAAGACAATACATTTTTAACGCTCTTTAAAGTTTAATTCGATACTGTTAGTGGCATGAAAAATTCAAAATTGAAGAAGTCTTCAGGTTTCTAGAAAACTTTGAATGAAAATTCACTCTAAATCAGGATTCTTACTATTGAGACAAAATTGTTTTTTTCAAGCACGTCTTTTACTCAGAATGGCTGCAAAAAAAAAAAAAAAAAAAGACTTTGAGTTGAAAAACTGGAATTCTTACTTTTGAAACATATCCTCTCTCTTCTCGAAAATTATTCGACATTATCGCATTTTCCGGACACTACTCTAATCAAAAATTATACAACATGTGTAATATGCGATATGTTTTAAATTTTGAGACGCTGCTCTGTTTCGAAGTGATTCGATATACTTCCCGTTTTTTGAAGCATTTTTTAAATTCAAAATTAGTTTGCGATGTCCTCATTTTAAAGTGTGCTTTTTATCTATCGTCGTTAGTTTAAAATTTGCACGTTAATCTATTGAAAAATTTAAAACACTTAATACGCTATCTTTAATTCAAATTTTTAATTTCTCCTTTCACGTCCGAGAAGTTAACGTGAGATATTGCCATTGTTTTCACAAAAGTTTTTGTCAAAATTTAAATTTGAAAAAAAAAATATTTTTGAACAATCACGAATTTTTTATTGTTCTAACTTGACCGATTCAATGTTCTCTTGGTTTTATTTTTCCATGCTCATAATTCAAATTTTTTTGGTGCGATGGCGAGCATGATTTTCCTCTTGAGCATGCAAACTCCTCTAGTCTACGGATCTCAACAAATGGGGCCTCCTCCTGGTTGTTATCGTCCACGTCTCCGGGAATCGACCATATTTATACCCGAATTATACCTTGTTTTTTTTTTTTTTTTTGGTCACAACAGCCCTTACACGTGTGTTAACTACTGTATTAGGATTGGCAACGATGTTAAAACCAAGACCTCTTGGGAAGGGGGTGTTTTTAGACCCCCCCCCCCTTCCCTTCTTTGAACTTCCCCAACGCTGGATTGTCCGTGCAGATGATGATGATGATTTACCCTTTATGCGTTGGCCAGCCTGATCCCCAAACCTAACCCCATGCGATTTTTTTACTTCCCTTTACAAAAAAAGAAGTATTGTATTCACGAAAAAGATTTCACTCAAAAATCGACCTTAATTTCCATTTTGCTCACCCCCAAATGAATGTTGAGTTTTTCTTTCGACTCGACCACACTTGGATAAGTGCCTAAGAACGTATAGACACGCGAAATATCCATTTTGACGATTCCCGAGTTAGTTACAACGAGTTTTCTCGTGACGTCTGTATGTACGTATGTTATGTATGTGCGGATATGCGTATGTATGTCGCATAACTCAAGAACGGTATGTCCTAGAAAGTTGAAATTTGGTACGTAGACTCCTAGTGGGGTTTAGTTGTATTAAAATTTATAATTAAAAGTATCAATTCTTCGAGGCAAACCTCGATATTTTAATCAAATTTTATAAAATCGGAACATTCATATGGTTTCTGAATTCTACTGTGCAGTATGTGGAAATATTAAGAGATGCTGGAAGATTTTTCACATCTTTACTTGTAAGTTTTCGTCCCTTTAGCTGTCAAATTTTAAGTTATCTTCGAAAAAAAACTTGAAGTTGACAGAATTAAACATTGAAATTTGTAGAATAACTAACATGAAATTGGTGGTGAAGACAATGGTGCTAGAACCTGATAAAAAAATCTACTTAAAGTAATACTCTAGTTATCGGACTTAAAGCTATCGAGAATTGACTATGAAAAAAAAATGTTTACCAAATACTTTCTACTACTCATTTTTACTACTAAATCGCTCGTCAAGGTTTGACGGGTGAAAATTGTTTCTACACTTGAACGAAGCAAATGCCTGTTTGTTGATATTTTGATACTTGAAATTTTAGCCCCAACTCCAGTGGATTAACCCTAAACTGCAGTAGATAGCGTTCATTGTTGACCCATTCTTTCCTTTCTTCATTCTCATAAAATTAGTCTTACCAGTAAAACAGTTAAGTGACCGGATCCAGTTTAGCCTTGTCAAAATAAAGCATTTCTCTGCATGTGAAACAGAGCCAAAAAATATCATCAAATTATCATGCTGTGGCGCGTGTTTCATTGTTCAGGATCGTTTCTCGATCAGTGAATTCACTATTATATGTATGAAGATTATGCATTGCATGAATTACGTGTTTAAAGCATTTCAGAAAACAGAATTTTAATCACTCTTCTGTATTACGGGAGAGACCTTACTCCACTAATAATCTTTTCTTAAAAATTAATATCAAATTTCTTCCTTCTCCCATTTTCAGTAAATAATGAACAAGAATTATATTTCATCATTACATAGCATTTTAGCAAATTAGTCCTTATTTCTGAATTTATTAAAAGGATATTCTTTAACCAATCAACTTCGTAAAATTATTTTCTTGTCTAGCAACGCCAGCTTGGTATTGATTTTCTACAATTTGGTATTGCTTCATATCTTTTCGTCACTTTTGTATTGCATCATATGTTTTTCTCCTTCGTTTCTTTCTTTCTTATAATCAGAATGAAAAATGAAAAGAAGAAAAACCGTTGGAAATAACTCCTGCAACTTGATTGCGAAACGAATTTTGTTTTTGCTGCGTAATAAGATTTCATTTAATTTCCTTTATTCTTTGTACCTGAGATGCATTAAATTATTTGCAGGTAATTGAATAAGAATCGTCATTTATTCAGTGTCCCCTACTTTTCGCCGACACGAAATTTCTTTCCTCCTGTTTTTCAGTTTCAAACGTTACCTTTTGATACATTTAACGGAGGAGGAAATTTTAAATGTCGGCAAAAGGTAGGGAAATCCATTTACTTAAATTCAAAGTTATGCATTATTTTTTAGTGAAATTTCTTAAACTGTTGAAAACAATAAAACGCTTTTTTTCTGCACGTTTGTAAAAATAATCAACTGAAATCCATCTTAGCGTTTCAGCGACAATTTTTTTCAAAAATCAAGTTCAAAATAGGTGTCAAATTATTTTTGTTTTTTCAGCAAGTTTCATACAAAACTATTTAAAATCGTACTTTCACTCAGTTGCGTACTCATGAATTTATTTTGCGGGCAAATCAGGCCCGACTCTTGGGGTAGGCAACCTAGGAGGTCACCTAGGGAGGCAGATTTTAGGGGCGGCAAATTTTAAAATTGATTTTTTTTTTTTAAGTGTGAATATCTGTTTCAGCGTCCTAAGATTCACAGTTTCAATGGTAAAAAATAATAACAATAATTTAGAGTGTGTATCAGTGTTTGCATATGCAAAGCATAGTTCGGAATTAAACTAGACATTCGATTTATTTTAAGAGGCGGCAAATTGCGCGATTTTAAAATCATTTGAAAAGATTAAAATCTGTTTCAGCGCCATAAGATACCCTACTTTAATATTAATAAAAATATAATTTAAAGTGTGTACCAGTGCTTAGATATGCAAAACCCAGTTTGGAATGTAACTAGAATTTCCCTTTAACTGTAAACACTTTACTACTGTTTTTATTTTATTAAAATATCATTATTTTCTATTAGTATTATTATTACTCATTGGGTGGGGGTACTTGTCAATATCGCCTAGGGAGGCAGAACTACTAGAGCCGGCCCTGGGTCAGATAATCGTCGTCTTCAAAGAATGACTCGGTGAAACAAAAAAAAAATAATAGTTTAAAAAACTTTAAAAACACGCTTTCGTAGCAAATGAACTAAAAAGTGAAAAATAATCTTTGGATGATAGTAGTTGACCAATCACTTAATTTTAATGTAATACAAAAAAGCGTGGGGTGCTGTCTATTTACATTTTTGCTTGGACAACAAATGAAGAAATTCAAGATAACTGATAAGAATCCCCCCACGCTTTTTTGTATTACATTAAAATTAAGTGATTGGTCAACTACTATCATCCAAAGATTATTTTTCACTTTTTAGTTCATTTTCTACGAAAGCGTGTTTTTTAAGTTTTTTAAACTATTATTTTATTTTTCTGTTTTTCAGTCTTATGTTGGAGAATTATCAGCCGACGAAATTATTTATAAAACGAGTGCGAGATAATTTCTTAAAGTTAAGACAAGGGCACCCCGATGGGAAGCTACTGTGAGTCATCGATGTATGTTTGCGGAAATTATATTTATATTACTTTGAAAATTTGAGATGCATTTGAATAAAAGTTTTGTTCAACAATGACAATGAGCCCAGCAATGAATTTCCAATTGAAGGCTCACCTAAATTTTGGCATGAGTTTAGTTAAAAACAATTATATTTCATGTTCTAATTACCTTGGAACATTGGAACAAATTTTGTTTGATGCAGAAAAATTAAAGGTTTTTGTAGATATTTTAAAATAATTTTTGCGAGCATTTTTTAATGTATTTTTTTTTTAATTTTTTCTTTTTCAAATTGTTGGATTTATGCCGAAATATTGATTAAAATTGGAGGAAACTAACAATTAAAAGAGTTAATTAATTAATTTGATTATAGAATATTGCATTGTCATCGGGTCTGAAGACGCGTGCCAAATTTCAAAAGAATCCGATCGCAGGAAGTGGGCGAAATTTGAGCTGCAAGATTCCGTTGCAAGATACATACATACATACATACATACATACATACATACATACATACATACATACATACATACATGCATGCATGCATACAGGTGAAGCTAATAAAAGCGTGTTAAAAAAATGCATCCGTATTGTTTATGATACTTAAAATCTGGTTCAATAAGAGGCCATATCAGCATAGTCGGAAACTATGTTCCCGGGCCTTGGGGGAGGGGAGACGTTGAAGCAAAAAAAAGGAAGAAAAGGGAGGGGGAAAAAAGGAAGAAAAAAAAAAGGGGGAGGGGCTCCCCGAATAAACGGAAAAATAAAGATAAAGTAAAATTTACTCTTTTGGTATTTACTGTTGTGGCACTTCTAATTGAGTTAATTTCTTTCTGGTAAGTAGTTTTAATTTTTTTTTAAATCTTTTTTTTTTCTTCGTTTTCTTCTTTTTTCTTTTTTGTTTGCCCCGGTGTCAAAACTGACTAGGGGCGCACCTTGGCTCTCTGCGGTCCTGCTTAAAATACATGAACCATCACACTTTTAATCAATAATGTTGTTAGTTTTACATGTCAATGTCTGGAACTTTGCGCCAAAAAAATGTTAAAATACGAACGTCATTAGTCGTTAGTAGTTCCTAACAGAGGAAAGAAACTACTCCAAAAGTGAAGTTTAAAATCTCTATAGCACCTATTGACGGTGCTCCGTCAATAAAAGAGAGTGGGATTAGAATCGAGACTTTCGCTTTACATTACGAGTTACGTGTCTGTCAGGTGATACACATCACGCTGTTGAGTGACGGCTGTTGACTGACAAAAACAGAATAATATAAAAATATTTTCTTCACTAAGTTTTTAGAGTTACTTTTCGGAGCTTTTTTATAGTTTTAGTTTGCGTTTAGTGCTAGAGAACAAATTTCTCGTTTTCGACACGACGCTTTCGACGATTTCGGAAAAAAAAGGAAGAAAAAAACAGAAAAGAAATTTTACACTTTTTTTTTTTTAATCGCATGCATTTTTTCCCGAAACGTCAGAAATTCTAAAAGCACAGCTAAAAACAAAAATGTTCTCAGAACTTTCGATTTAATTCTAATTTTCTACTTTTGTAATTCTTTGCACATTTACAACATCTTTATATTTATTTAACAACAGAACAATGTAATACTGATTTTTAAAATTCATTAAATATGTTCCTTTTCGTTTTTCAAATTTTAATAACTGTACGCCTTTTTTTTTTCTTTTTTCAATTTTTTAAATGGTACTCATTTGTGTATGTGTGCGTTTGCCTCATTTTTTAAATTTTTTCATCTATTGTATATTGGGTAATTGGGTAAAATGTTTGACATTATTTTAAATGGTTTACTCTATACAATGTTTTTCCACAGTTTGGAGAAAAGTTTAGATACAATTTTAAAAAAAAGGAAATTAAACAATGTAGAAATTAAAAGTATTTTTTTTTTTAATATATAAATAATGTACAGTTGACCAGCTACAAGCAAAACATCGTCACAAAAGGGAGCACATAGTGCTGCCATCTAATATTTATTTTTTGAAATAAATTTCCATTTTTTCCAGCAAAATTTCATTATTAAGTTTTTGACAAATAATGACAACATTAGCTTTTAATGACCACTTGAAGGCTCACATATTTCAATACATCTCAGCAACATGAATTTAACTTTGATAAAATTATTGCTTTTAAAATTTCTTGAATGTAACTTTTAATTATTAACTTTTAATTATTTACACAGAATCAAAACAGGTCTGTATTTATAAACTCTTAAGATGTGGGAAAAAATCCAGCACTACTCGTTTTAAGAGAGGTTCAGAGACTTCCCCTCCTCTCATCATTTTTTCACTTAATGAAATTTCAGCTAATCTTGAAACCTCCTTTAACAAATCGTATGACCATTGAAGGGGTCATAAAATTTATTTTTCTTCTCAAGCTTAAATTTTTAAAAAACTTAAAGATTGTCTTCCTAATTATAAGTTCAAGAATTCACATTTTAAGTATTTATGCTATGATCTTCTCGCATATTAAGTTGGTTCGCTTCAAGGAAAACTTTTAGTTATTGTACTTTAGCTTTTTGCAAAAGTCTTTTGATACACTACAGTATTTCGACATTACATAATGATCTTGTTAAAGCTTTCCTGTTCCTGATCTGCAAGTCGATTTTAGCTATAAGTTTATTCCTCCCTTTTCTTAAAAAAACTTCTTAATTACCAAGATGCTGCAAAACATAATGAAAAATACCTAGATTTAAGTTGTAATTGTGTGAATTTCTTAGGTACCGAATGTTACACTTCTAGCTTTGATCATGTTTTAAGTAGTAACTTAAACTTTTCGAAAAATCACAATCTCACACAAAAAAAAAAATTCCTCGGCACTAAATTTCGTCTGAATTTCGAAATCAATTTTCAAAAAGCTTTTGATAAGCTTTCTAATGAACTTGACGACTTTTTAAGAAAAATCTCCTATACATTTAACACTCCAGTTGTTGCCTTTCGAGAGTACAGGCATCGTTTTTTAGCTGTTTTAAAACTAGATCTTCGAAAATGTGTCAACAAAAGCTCCCCTTTTTTCCATTTTTCTTCTGCTGATCGCAAAGCTCTAATTGACCTCAAAAATGAATATGTCTTTACCGTTGTTGATAAAGCCAACTCAAATTTTTCCATTTGTTGTAAAAAGCTGAGATCATGAAAACAGAATTAGAAAAAACTGCTACTTACAAATTTTCTCCAAATAAACGAGATCACCATTTTGAAGAGATCACCATTTTAAAAAAATTATTTGCTGCCTATAAACTTTTTAAATTGCCTAGGCCTGATTCCATTCGTCTACCATACCTATATGCTATTCCAAAGTATCACATAATACCTGTCAGTTTCAGATTCATCTGTTCTGCCACCAATACAATAGGAACAACTCTCTGTATCAAACTTGAATACATGCTTAAAAAAATGTTAATGCAACTTAAACTTTTACAGGAAAAATAGTTTTGGATTGTTCATAAGATCATTTATCACATTTGATTATTTCACATCAGAAGAGGGGCGGTGATTTTTTTGTTCAACGGACTTCCTTTAACTTCTTAGCACGAGCATCGCCGTGCGGGTAGCGCTAGTGAGTTGAATAAATACCTCTCTGCTGAAAAGTAAAATAAGAAATAACGACGTCAAAAAGCACAAATTGCAGACTACTGCAGACACGTGTTTCAGCGTTATAAGAAACGTCTTTTGCAGTGCGAAAGAAATTGAATTATGGATAAAAAGACATCCGACAAAAAGAATCTACAATTTGTGCCTTTTGAAGTTGTTATTTCTTATTTTGCTCATATAATATTTTTCAATAATTAAGTTTGCTTATTAGTTAGTTTAAAATGTGTTTCCACATGAAGAAAACTGATGAAATTACGTACAACACCTGTTAAAACAAAAAAGTTGTCACCACAGAAACACAAAAAATAATTACTTTTACGTTCATATTTATCAAACTTTTAAAAAATTTATTTTTAACTACGGTATAATGTTTTGCCGGAATGCTGTCAAATTTTCTGAAAGTTTGGTAAAGCTTGACGAAAATGAGCGGAAACCTTTAGAGGAGAGTTGGTAGTTGTGAAAGAAATGCTTATATCTTCGTCATTCTTTTACAAAAATCCAGACTAATTGTAAATAATATTCAAACTATGCAATTTGTGAGATTTACAGCTTATTTCCTGCTTTCCAGCTTTTTACGATGCAGGGTGGTCAAAAAAACCCTTTTTGTTTCTTTAATTTAGTGTTGGTTCCCTAAATTAATATTTCCTTTAAGCTTTACGGGAAAGAGTGAGCGGAAGCATACCTTTTAACGACGCTAGTTGCAGAACCAAGCATTTTTTGAAATAATCGAAAAAATTCGAATTTTTGAAAGAATACTGATGCTTTGGGGAAAGTAGTGCAATTATATATATTTCTTTGTAGATAGTTTTTAGTTTTTTGATTGAGTTATAAAAATACTCTCATAACATGCATGCGCGGTCATCGATTCTCGAAAAAAAAATTTCATTGCTAAAAGCTACAAATACCAAATGCATTAATTTTTCAAATAAATCGCATCTAAACTCGTTCTCACCATATGCGTAAAATGAAATTTGCAACAGAAGATTCAAAATAACTTTCTTCGAACAACCGCCTTAAGATATGACCAACAGGAAACATGTAAACAAGCAGCACCTTCTCTATTACTCTAGGTAACAATTCAAGCATGTAAATATGAAAAGCAACTTCATCACTTTTCACACGTTTATATTTATTCGACCATCTATTTGATTCCATCTACAATATTTTAATAGACACAACAAATATCAATTACGAATTTCGTGGAAGGTGGGCATTGTTGTCTTGTTGATTTAGCAGAGCACGAGGCTGTGCTTGTATGACTTGGAAATGAGGGAACAAATGCCCTTCGGGAGCTTAATATATCTTTTAAGATATTAAAGTCATTTCGAAAGTGCAATACATGGGAGAGATTTATCTTGGTGCTTAGAAATATAGCTTGCATTAGTAACAAAGTAGAGATGGTTTTATTCAGAAATAAGGTAATTTTATTCATGATTTTTTCATTGAAACAGTTTCTACTTTAAGAATGTTTTTCAAATATTGACTATTAACGAAATAAAAAGTGCGTACCTGGTTGCAGTTCTAGTATAGCAAAAACTTTTTGAATGATTTTATTTTTCTTTCAATTTGGTATAAAACTACTTCTGAGCATTATGCAATAAGGGCACTTATTGCACAATGCATAGTGTGCAGTAAGTGCCCATGTGCATTTGTTAGTGAAAATATAAAAATTTTGTAAGTTTAAGATCTAATGTATTTGAATATGGGAAGCTCATTTCTGTTATTTGTAAAATACTGAGGATTGCCTACCGCGAAATAATTATGCAAAATATTCGATCATTATCGTATAGATAAAAGGTACAATATGTGATCGAGTAACGCTCTGACGACGCGACCAACAATGAAACTCGCGCCATGTGTCAGGCACTATTTAAAAGTACCTAAAATTCAGTGTAATTTGTTTTAATTTGATAACATTTATCGGCAACGTTTGACAAGAAGAGAAATGTTTTGTTTTTCCAAAACTGATCTGAATCCAGCATTTTAACTGTTTTACTAGCAAAGCTGTATCATTTCAGGAGAATGAAGAAACGAAAAAGGTGGTCAACAATTTACGCATCTAACCGGAGTGTGGGGTTAATTCAGAATGTATAATTAGCATTGTATTATTTATTTTAACACTTGATTATTTTATCATAACGCAGGCCTACATGTTTCTTGGCATTTTGAATTTGATAAGTGTCCTTATCTAATGCGAGTATGCTGATTCTGAATATGAATTTGGTTTGAGCCCATCATGTCAACATTTTTCACAAAATTAAAAAACTGATGAGATATTTTGTACTACAGCAAAAAAAAAAAAAAAAAAACCTTCTTGATATTTCCTGAATTACATTGAAATTATTACTTTAAAATGCCCTACTGTCAAGAAAATCAATTGTCAGCCACCAACAAAGCCAAATATCCATCACCAAGAAAGACGAAAGAAAATAAACACGCGACTAAGGACAGTTTACATGACAGAACAAGTTGGGTTCTTCACCTCTCTGTATCTCAGCCCCATGAAGATTCCCAGAGTTGATTTTTGGTATACTCAATCTCTAGTGACCCCTGATGAAGCCTTGATACACCAATTAAAAATATTTTAGTACAATGCTATGTTTATTTCATTTCAGTGTGGCCACACTTTTTCATTTTCGCATCTCTCAAAGTCAACTGACGGCATCAGTTGTTGTTTACGAAATAGTTAGCATCAGTTGTTTGTAGCACCGAGTTGTGTTTTGTTTTCTGAGTATTTAGTGCGTTATAATGTCATCAAGAAAGTGTAAAAACGGTCCTGATACATTTTGTTATGTGTGTGGTGATTTAACAATAACAAAGCTCAACGAAACATAGAAGTATTTATCAAGAAAGTTTATTACGCTTACTTTGGTGTAAAGCTTGGTGATCAGGACAAACGTTGGACTCCACACAAAGTGTGCTTAGCTACTGAGAAAATTGACAAAAGGTACAAGTAGCTCTTTACTTTTTGGCATTTCTATGGTGTACTCGTATAGAGAACCAAAAAACCATGGAGACGACTGTTACTTTTGCTAATGCGATGTCAAGGGTCTCAATTCGAAAGATAGAATTCAGTATTCTGATTTACCGTCTGCTGCACGACCTGTATCTCATAGACAAAAACTCCCATTCTTCCACCTTTTCCAACCATTATTAGACAGCAATCATCGAATGAAAGTTCAAACGACAAAACCGATGAAGAAAAAGCAAAAAAAAAAAAAAAAAAATTATTTAAATTTAAAAAAAAAAAACCCCAACGATTGTCCAATGTTGATAAAACTGCATTGATTTTTTATGAACTCAATTTTGTAAGAATTTTCTACTAAATACAGTTTAAATAAATATTCTTTCAGTATTTTTGGTAGTTTCTATGAAAAATTTCAAACACATTTTTCTTGAAAACCTGACGTGCTGGAAAAAAAAACTAAGCTCAGATTCGTGATCAGCACACCCCATTTACTATAGGGCACCTAAACACTTTTTCATGAAGACAAAAATGTAGGCCTGGGTAATTTACAGCAAAGTTACGGAAATGCGATGATGGCGAGATTAAAACATTCTTGACGTCATAGCAATTCCAAAAGCTGCATTAAAAGGGAAGACTTCGGTAAAATAAATGAAATGTGCAATGGAAAACCATAAAAAAAATTTCATTTCATTAAAAGACATTTTTATCTTGTGCACTTTTGTATCTCTTTCGATCCCTACAACCGTAGAGATTCCTCACATTTCAGACAAAGTAAATCCTCCACTATGTGCAAGACCTTAATTTCTTAGAAAATGGTAAGTAAAGTTGTGTTACCCTGGTTAATACAAGTTTCAAGTTCAAGATCTCCGTATCTTCGGTTCTAAGATCATGCTTAATCATACTGCAGCAAGCGCCTCGTGCTACTCATAAGTCACCAACCGTGAGTGGCCTTATTTCCACACATAACAACTGTTACCTCAAGTTCGAACTTACCTTTTACTGTTTGCAACTATTACACCAAGATGATTCTATGCTACCAATCTTTCCGTGCTCATTTGTCAAGCAATATTCTTTTTGACATAATAAAGGGCTGTAAAGGCGAAATAAGCTCAAATTCTGCAATTTAAATCAATTTGGAAACAATTAGCCAACTAACCACACCAGCCTATATCTGAAAATTTTGGCCCATCTAAGTTTGCTGTAATATAACAAAATGGCTGTAAAATGATATGGAGCCAGCAGCTGTAAGCATATGTAAAGAGTATGCGATTGAGAATTTTTTTTTTTTCAACATAGCATCTCTTATCCAAGAGAATCAGTCACCACACTCATTGCTATTAGTACAACTCTAAAAGGCTAGGCACCGTGTCATTTTTTCAAAAAAGTGTTAGCAGGACTTGTTATCTTTAACACACCTGACTGACAAGGAGTTTTTATCTCTTTTCAAATATTATGGATTTATTTCTCATGAGATATTCAAATAATATAAGTGACTTTATTTGGTAATTCTTAAAAAAAAGAAAACGAAAAGAAAAGAAAATTCATTTACTAGAACTATTTTTCATAAAGTGAATGTTAAGCATTAATAAGTAAGTGATACAGAAACTCCTTAGGAGTTACAGAGTTAGGGAACCTCAGTAAGTTGACATCCGCTTCAGTCGACATGTTTCATTTTCCCTTCGGATGTCGAGTTATCGAGATACCTTTGTCCTTGAACTATTGAAGTACATCGGCTCCCGACTTACGCGAGGGATGCGTTCGAAGACCCCTCGCGCAAATCGTAATTTCGCGTTGTGGAACAACGCATGTTTAGAAATTTTTTATAAGCTTACCCATTTGTTTCAGGTATGTGTTAACACCCCTCAAACTGTTTCAACCATTTCTTAACTATGTATTACCTCTATCTTTTATAAAAAACCGACTTTTTACTGTATTTTAGAAAAAGCGTTACTATTTAACATAAATTACTGTTATGAAGCACATGATCAATGAGATACATGAATTAAAACATTACGATACTTACATTAAGTACCGGTACTGCATTATAAGCACTGAACAGTAGATGTCGTAAACTTAATTATAATTTTTAAAATGATGAAGATGATAGTTTATGCAGTGTGGGAACACCCTAATTTCTGCCTGTTTAAGCCACATTGAAAGAGTATCTTCCATTTTCATGATGTTTGTATTAAGCTCAGACAGTACTCTGCGAGCTTCAGTATTAAAACTAAGTTCTGAACGTTGACGGATTTCCTTTTCTTTAATTTTAATTGTACGTATCGAAGATAAAATCACATCTAATTTCCGTGCTACCTTCGAAGCACTTAATAATTGTTCAAGCATATAGAGTTTCTTTATTGGTCAGAAACTGTCTCTTTTTCTTTCCTCTGTCGCCAACTTCAGATGTTTAGAGCTCGTTCGGGAGCCATTCTATTTTATCAACGTTCATATGTAGAATGAAAAAAAAAAAACGTTAAGAATCGGAGGATTATCTGTATAAACTAAAGCAAGCGTTGTTTACACTAATACAGTGTGTGAACTTCCGCTTTCAGTGATGCTAAAGGGATGAAAGTCCACTCACGAAACCAATATTTAATGTCAACTAAACCCATTTTAAAACGCTCCATAGCTCCTTTACAAAAAAAAAAATTCATGTTGCAGCTGAGCAATTTGCGTCAGCAATAAAACATTCATTACTCATGAAAAATTCGCGTTGTAGCCATTTCGGCTAAGTCGGATCGCGTTGTAGCGGGATCCGACTGTAGTTGGCTAATTGTTTTCAAATTTGTTGAAAATGCTGAATTTGAGCTTTCATTTCGCCTTTATAGCCCCTTAGTATATCAAAATGAATATTGCTAGAGTCAAATGAGCACTGAAAGGTTAGTAGCATAGAAGTCCCTACTCAAAATCATTGGCAAATCAGCAAATCCCTTCCCAAATTTATTTTGAAGCAATGCAGAAGCGTCTTTAGAAAAAATAAACATTTTCATTCAAAAATTATTGTATTGCATTTATTGACTTAGCCAGTGAAATATTAACAGCAACCATTACAATTAGCTGTCCATTTGCAGAGTGGCAACGACAAACGCATCACCGATATCAGAAACATTATTGTTTTTCCTATCTCAAAAAAGGCCCGAAGCATCTAAAGAAGTTTTCACTTCAGAAATGTTATATAAGCTTAAAAATGCGTTCTGGAGAAGAAATGCACTGATCTGGGTGAGGATCAAATTAACGCACCTTCAGATTACTTACTCAGGAGTCGGATTATGAAACTCACGCGCTGCTGACAGCACAAACTGAAGTTCGCAGTTCAAAATAAAAGCAACTTGGTAAAGGAACTGAAAGAAGTGCATGCACTTTATTCCAAATGTCGGTGAGGTGACGGTGTCGCGAAATGAATGGTTTTTTCCCACCTCAAAAATGCTCAGAGCCTAAAGATGTTTTCACTTTAAAAAAAAAAGAGAGAAAGAAGAAGAAACTCTTCAGTCTTCGTCCAAGGATTCTAACACCAATTTTTTCTATTCGAGAGAGTGACAAAGAGCGTATATTGATTGACTATTGAGTGATGTTTACAATTAAAGAGGGAAAAATTTGCAATAGATTCTCCAAAACCTGTAGATTTCAAGAAACTGAGAGGGTGGCGACATTTTTTCCAGATGATGTCATAAATAAACTTCAGCCGAATGAAATTCCAAACATTGTTCATTTCAAGCACATAACTTTTAGGTTAATATGGTTGAATAAATTGAAACTTTATACTTCTGATTTCAATTACATTTTCAATGAAAAATGTAATTATTTTTTTAAGATTAAAGTTGCATGCGAATTTTTGCTTATAGTAATACATTTACTTGTATTAGTCTTCAAATCTTAATTTAATGAGTAAATATTCTGAATACCTGTTTCTATTCATTCACATCATTATTACTTGCTTTTATTTGCTATTGTTAAAGGTAAATTCGAAAAAAGAGAATTAAGATTTTAATGTCTTCCGATTCACCCCCACCTGCGGAGTAAATTGGAACACCACTACAAAATTATGCACATAAATAAAAACTGATCAATTTTTTCGGCCCATTCAATAACTTTTTCTGTTTTTATAGCTTTTTTTTTCTTTTTAAAGAAAACCTAAGCAGTAGCGTTAAATTCCATATGAAGATTAAGTTAGAGATTTGACTTTTTGCAAAACCTATATGAATTACTCTCTTTAATCAGTTCCTCAACTTTATTATACACTCTCCCCCCCCCCCTCTTTTTTTTTTTTTTGAAATAAAGCACTTAAACCTAAAATTCCAAATCAAAACTGAACAATGGCTTATTGGTTGATATTGATTAGGTTTAATGGTTTTAGTGTATGCCAAAATTACCTGGTAAAATAATGAAAAGAAACTAAAGAAAAAAAATACAAGGTAAAATGATTTTATTTTCTACTTTAAAATAAATACATTTATAAAAGAAAGGAATAAAATATACACAACATTGGCAAACATTTTAAAATTCATTTGAGCAAAAATATAAAATTTTTTTTTTCTTTCGTCAAATGAAAGGGTGTAATTTATATACAAGAAAAACCATGAAAATGAAGTGTAATTTCAACTAGCTCTACTGTGAAGACTTCAATTCCATGAGATGAAAATTTTCTTTTATTAAGAAACTAATTAAATTGTGAGGTAAAATGTATAAATACAACATAATTATTTCTCCGCAAACAAACATTTCCGCATTCATTACAAACTGATGAATATCATATATTTTTGTAATGATGAAATTTAAAAAATTGAAAATCATTTACTCTTGGGGAAATAAATATTGGCATTGTTTTTGTTTTAAATGAAAGTTTTTTTCTTCTATTTTTTTCAGGCTAAATGGAAGTGCCAACAACTAACTGCGCAATTTTCTCAACCATTTGCAGCTTTTGCTACAACTATTTGCTATGTTCAGTAAAAAGACAATCACTTACAACGTCCCCAAAATCATTAATTTTTCAAATAATAATTTATAAATGCAATTTGCACACACATGAATCTTAGAGACATTGTGATAAAGCAGTTTTAAACTTTCGATATACATTACCATTTGAAACCAATCAGATGACAACTTTAAACAAGAGCTCATGAAACATCATTCACCTCATATTTCGATACCGAGAGAATTTTGAAGAACACTTTTTTCTACATTAAATTTGAGAAACTTCCATTTATCTATAAAGTTTCGAATTCTGTAAAATTTCACCCCAACATTTAAATACTTTAGTCAAAACATAAAATCGAAAAAAATAAATGAAAAAAAAATTATAAAGCATTTTATTAGGACACATTTATCAAGTTAGCCAACTAAAAAGAAAAAGCAAAAGTAATTTTACCCGTTGACTGGGTATGATGAATTATTTCATCAATAGCTTAAAGGGGGGTGATAATATTTTGTCATACAGCAACACTACTACTGCAATGAAATTTTTTGTCATTTCTTCTCATTGTGAAACAAGTTGAATAAAAGTTTACTCCCAGTTAAAAGGTTTAAAATAATGCTACCAAACAATAAATTTGTAAGCAGCGAAAAAAATATCATTCCTATGGTGTAGTAGTAACTAAAAACACTAGCACAGACAGAATTACCATCTGTAGGAATTTTTTTGATTATAACAGTCCTATCATTTTTTTTTTTTTTGGATTGGCAATAATGTTAAAATAGAAGTCCCAGGGGGTGTCTTTCACTCCTCTCTCCCCTCCCGCCTGCTGCATAACTGGTGTGCATAAAGTATTCAACAGCAAATTGGAGTTAATTTGCTCGTTATTTTCATTACTTAATGGATTATCGGCAGTAGCAAGCAGTCAATTCTGTGGATTATTGGAGTTGACTGTATTTTGCAATTATGAATAATGATTTTATTTAGCAACTTGCAGAATCACTTTGAAATAATTTGTCATCATTGTTCAAAATGCAGCATACATGCATTGGATTGCTTAGTTCTATAAAGAGAACCTTTATTACATTCCTTCTTTACAATAGTCAAAAATATGAACTCTCACTTCAAAATCTTCCTTTTTCCGAACCAAAAAATACATATGCAATCTTTTTTCCGGAAAAATAAAAAATATGACATTATCTATCTTAGCAATATTGCTAAAAAAGAGAAAACTAAGGGAAAAAAACGTACTCAGCAGGAACATTTAACCAGTGCCGATTTCACTGTATAGTTGAATTAAATAAAATATTATGCTTCCAGCACAATATATATTTTATGTTATTACATCAAAATTCATTTATATCTTGTACTCTGTATGGAAAATTAGCAGTATGTGTGATACAAAATCAAACATTTATGAAATATGCTAAGATAGAAGTATTTCTATTAAAGTGATTATGAGGATTAATTAAAGAAAATTATTTTTTTAAATGAAACTCCTTTCAAGAAGGTTTTATATGTAATTTTAAAATCAAAACAGGCTGCCACCAGGCCCGCTGTTTAAGCGGTTATGGAGTGGTTAATTGCCCTCCCCCCTGGCTTTGCAAAATTAATATTTTTATATACAAATGGGTGTGGTTTACCGATAAAGCTTGCATTCAGTATACACCCTTTAACCCTCAGCTCCAGTGTTGCCAGATTGGGCGGGAATGTTCCCATTTTGGTGAAATCTTGTGCTCTCTGGGGAAATGAATTTTGAGGGGAATTCTTTGGGGAATTTTTCTTTTTTTTCTTGGTAAAAACAAGAAAAAAAATATCCTCAGGAAAAAAGTTTTTTTTTTTGTATTTAAATTTGCGTATTTACATCTGATAGTTACATTGTTAGTATCAAACAGCGTTAGTTTAGCTTTGCTCAGGTTTATGGAATTTGCATTTCACATTATGTGGAACATTATGTTACGGAATTCGCATTAATATTCTGCGTGAGTAACTAGCTGATACGCGAAAATGATAAAAATAAGTGACTGTGATGAAGAATGTTCTTTGATAAATATGTGCAAACTCATAGCGTAAATGCACAGAAGCAGAGTAGTAAAGTAAAGTCAAGTAGAAAAAAATATTTGGATATTTTCTTATGTATTGGTTGGTCCGGGCCATCCAATAAAATCCAATGTGAGTAAAAGTCCTTTCTTGATGTTGGGGAATTTCGGAAGAAAATTTGGTTATTTGGGGGAAAATAATTTCAAGAGAAAAAAATATCATAGGAAGTCTATTCATTTTATGAAAATATTACTGGAAAAATTATTTTTGAACTTGGGGAATTTTGATAGAAAACCTCGCTTTTTGGGGAAAATTTGGAAGAGAAGTGGGGAAATCTGGATTTGACCATCTGGCAACACTGCCCAGCCATCAGAACAATTTCAAAAAAAATGAGGCACGGCTGTCATGGAAGCTAAATAATAAACTTCTCCATAACAACTCTTAAACCAAAATGTGTGCTACATTAAATCTCAAAGAAGGGGGGGGGGGGGGGGGGGGGTAGCTTTAAAAATGAGAGGGAGAGGGGAAAGATCTGTAAAAATGGAACCTGGTCCTTGATTTAGTTTTTTATACTAATACACTCAAAATGACCATTTCTGCACAGTAAAAATAATTCTGAGTTGAAGAGTTCTTCTTCATTTATCTCTTCTGCTCAGACCAAAAGAGTAAATTAAGAGAAATGAACAAGGCAAAACCAGAATTTTGAATGCCAAAAACTCACACTGGATAAAAGTTCTAATGGCAAATGAAATGAATTAAAATTAAAAAAAATATATTTCGCAAAAAAGATGAGCATTTTAAAAATACTTTTAATATTGAAACTTTTTTTTTTCCAAATATTTAGAAAGTTTTTTTTTTTTTTTTTAACCCTAACATCATGAATCTTGTTACAAACACCAAACATGTTGCGAAAGAAGTAGTTAACACTTGTCCCTTATTTTTATTACATTGAATCACATCTAGTATTTACATGCCACTGATTGTTTAAAACAATTTTCTGTAAGTTTTAAATTGTGTCCAATATTCATGATTTTATTAGTCACAGGTATAAAATTTATCTATTACTTACAAATGTCACCAAAAGTAAAAAGCCATAACTTTTTGCAATCAAGATTTGGAACCCATGATTCAAAATAACAAAGATGATGCAGCAAACTCTACTTAAATGCCTCTCTCTCTGAATGCAAAAATATTTGTATTAATAAAAAACTTAAATCGGATTTTTTGCACACTGTGAAGGCAATGTCACAAAACCAGAACTCTTACATATTTACAAGAGATGAAGATTTTACAAGTATTATATCACAGAACTTTATTAAATAAAAAAATTGCTTCTCAATATGATTTTTGCATTCAAATTCAATCGCACATTATGTTACAAAAATCTAGATTAAAATATGTACATAATATAAGATATTCATTTAAGTCATTTAACTTGCATAATTTCTTTAAAAAAATATTCCATCCGAGCTCCTTATGGTGAAAAACGAAACTAGTGATAATATATATGCAATGATTTAAGTTGAAACTGAATCCACAAGGTCTTAAATATCTACAAATACAGTATCCTGATTACCCGCAGGTCGTTTTACATTTTTTTTCTTAAACTGTCATTAAGTGTTTTTTAAACTTATGGTTGTGTTATTGTTTGTTTTTACCTTTTACATTTATTTTTTACATTCAATGTTAGTAGATGCAATGTAGTAATGTTTTTAGCTATGATTTAAATGTATGTGTGAGTGTTATTCATATTTTTTAGCTATTGTGTATACAGTAGTACAGGTTTTTTACCTCTTATTTGGATTATCCGTGGTAACCGTGCGACCCTATTTAGCGGATAACCGGAAGTTTACTGTATTTCAAACATATGGCAGTAAAATCTTTCCATTAAATGAAAATTGGAAGTCATAATGTCAATCTTCTCTTTGAGTCATTAAATGATAATTTCTTTTTAAAGAACACTCTGCAATATCGGAGTTGAATAAACAATTACAAATGTCAATTCGAAGTCTTTTATATACAAGTCCGTTTCAATAGCTTGGTACGATGGATACTTTTAATTTCAATTATTTTGTCTGGAAGAATTTCTCAGATCATATGTAACCTCAGAAATCTCACAGAAAGTAAATGACTGGAAAAGCTCGTAGGCACTAAAGGATGGTAGATATCATTTACGATTCTTCAGGTTTGAATAGATCCATTCTAGTCCTTGATATAGTCTAAAAAGAAAATTAAAAAACAAATTTTATACAAATGTATATCAAAATACGTTTAAGCATTATGCAAAAAAAGCAAATTCAAATAAAAACTAAAGGACAATTTTTTATGATTTTAACTTTTAAACATTAAGTTACACATTGAAATTGATTGAACTTGTTTAAACAGTGGGTTGATGATAAAAAACGTAATAAAGGCAAATCACACAGAGACAGTTCGGAGTTCAGGAAATTCCATCAATACCACAATACAGTTATATGAAGCATGCGTTTCTTGTAAGCCACAACACAAGATTTTTTCATTGTTTAACTTGTGCCTTATTGTTTCATATTATTAATAGAAACATTACATATTCTGAAGCTGCAAAGAGCTATTCAGTATAAAAAAATAAAGAGTTATGCAATGGAAATAGCATTAGCTCTATATTTTAGAAATTCCAAACTACAAGATGTAAAATTTTCAAAACTAACTTTCAAAACTAAATTTTTCAATGTTTATCACCGGCAAGAATTTAATAGCACTTTTTTTTTATAAATTAGACACAAAAGGAAACTCCCTATGCACCACATAGTATCACATAAGGCCAGAAGGTAAGAGGCACAACAATACAAAATACACAAAATAAAATGAGCACAACATACAATTAACAACGAATAGAGAAAAAAAAAACACACACACACACATACAAAAAGGTCAAACAACTGAATAAATAAAACGTTTAAAAAGAGAAAAAGTTTCGACGCTCTGAACCAGAGCAGAAGGAACAGGAGGCCAAGAAACAGACAACTTCCTCAGCTCCCGAATAAGAATTTCTCTCTGGGGGTTAAATGGATTGCAATGAAACAAGTGTTCTGGATTTTCAATATCCTGTCCACAATCACACACGTTACTAGTAGAAATATTAAATTTATACAAGTATTCTTTGAAATTACCATGCCCAGTAAGAAACTGAGTGACAAAAAAATCAGTTTTGAGGTGTTGCCGTTTCAACCTAAAGAAAATAGTGGGAAGGAAGCGCTTGGTCCATTTTCCCTTATTTGAAGACAAATACTCTGAATTCCAATCCTTAGTAGCTTTCTTAGAGTAGAACAGTTTCCAGAACGAGGGAGGATTAGCTACATCTAAAGAAAAAGGTAAACGAGTAGCCTCTTTTGCTAAAGCATCAGCTCTTTCATTTCCTCGAATTCCTGAGTGGCCTCGCACATGGGTAAAATCGACACAAATATCGTGTGAATTAATATCACTTGATGTTGTTATTTCTTATTTTACTTTTTACTCACAAAGGTACTTATCCAATTTAGTAAGATCTTAATTAGTCTGTAAATAATACTTTAGTCAAGTAACCTGTTTTTAACTTCGAGCATTAAAACACTTTTTTTTGAGAGAGAAAGAGAGAGAGGATGGGGGGGGGGGGGAGAGAGAAAAAATTAGGATAGTTTTTTTTAAAGAAATTTCTTTCTGTTTTTCTTTTTTTTATACATATATTTTTTTCCTTTGCTTAAATCCTTCTACAACATTTACACATATTTGAACATGAAACAAATTTTTACCAACATTTTCCACTTATTCAGATGTCACATAAAAACTCAAGGTAACAAACTCGGGGATGGTTAAAAAGGAAAAAGGATATTTTGGTTGTCTGTACCCCAATAGCAGAAACTTTCTAGCCAGTCTGCAACACTATTTTGGGCAGTTGAAAATAATCTGCAGCATTACTATTAGTTTTATTTTAAGTTTTCATACAATACACAAATCTTTTGTAAAGGTCAAGACTCAGAAATTTTCCAACTCGCCAGTGGCCACTAGACCCGAAATACTTAGTGGCCACTACTGTCGTAGAGTTTTAAAGTATAAAAGGGGTAGGGCGGAGGTCAGTTTCCACTACTCTCATAAAAATAAATAGAACTCTGAGCACTATGAAAAACTATTTTTCTATACATACTTATTTAAATATGGAAAGTTGGCAGGAAACTGCATTTTAGTTGAATGTTTTAGTTTATTGCACAGCTTCCAAAGCAATGAGGATCAAATACAAATTACATTCTCATTTTCAATGAAAATAATTTTAAAAAAGACATGATTTATTGTACATTTTATGTTATCTTCAATAGTTTGTATTGAGGTAAACATTAAATTCTGTTTTTGGAAACTTAGGCAAGGCAAGTAATAGTCTAGTCTCTTTCCATCTTGCGAATGACCAAACATGGCGTCTACACGAAAAATTCATGATTATAAATAGATTTTTGAATTTGTTACACAAAAATAGTAAAAAGTAAAAATCCTTAAAAAAACTATAATTTAGATGAAATGTTTTTAGCACAGAGTTTAAAGCAATGAAGATAAGGTAGTAACCTAAAGATAAATTTTTGTATTTTTCAAGACAATAATTAAGAACTATCTGAAAAAACTGGCTCATTTTGCATAATTTTCAACAGTTTGCATTGCAATAAACATCCAATCCCGTTTATGAAAGCGTAGGCACTTAGAGTCTTGCGTACCAACATCTTAGAAATGACCAAATTAAGATTAATTAAAATTTCTGAATTTGTTGCAAAAAAGTAATTTAAAATCCTCATGAGAGTACACTTTAGTTGAAAAGTTTTTAGCACTTTTGCATCCAAAGCAATAAGGATAAAGTGGAATTTTTAATATAATTTTTTTTTATTTCTCAAGAAAATTATTTTAAAAAAAATAAAATAAAAAAAAGATTTTCTGCACATTTTAAGTTATTTTAATTAGTTTGCAGCAAAATAAAACATCCAATTTCGCTTTGTTTATCGCATCTACTTCGATCTTGTGAATGACCAAATATGGCGGTCATGTTTCTAGCTGAAATGCTGAAGCATCCATCGACTTTTCAGACAAAAAACAATCTTCAACTAATCTTGGCCAAGTTGTATTCCATTTTTTTAATTTTATTTTTTTATTTTTTCTTTCTTTCTTTTCGTTGTTTGGTAAAATTATCTGCAAGCAGCTGAAAAATTTGTGACGCACGTCTCGCCTCTCACAGTTTCTGCTACCGAGGTCTGTACATTCGTAAGTGCAGATGCATGTAAGGGGGGGGGGACAGCATGCCAAAAAATGTGTTTTAGTATTCATTCTGGGGGGAGTAAAATTGAAATTTATGCCCAAACTTGAGTGAAAACATTTGGTGAATATATTACTTCCCATACACTAGGGTGGGCCGAAAAAACTTTTTTTTAATTTCAAAGTTGTAATAGCGCGGAGAAGTTGTGAATTATAAAGACAAAAGAAGGAAAAAAAAGACTTATGGAAACTAATGGAGACTAATGAGCGGCACTCGACGAGAGAAGACATAGCTGTTTTCCCCGCAGAAAGTGATATAAAATCCGCTCATCAAATAATAGCCCAAACAGATTTATCGATTCCCTCAAGGTCAGAATCATTAATAACTGGCTCCATTGAAGAAAGTAATAGTTTTCGATTTGGACTCATTGAATACCCCAACTTAAGCAATAACCCAAAAGGAGTGCTGGTAGCATCTACGCTTGTGGATCTTTCTAAAGACGTAATTCCTGTGCGAGTCGTCAACGTGAGTGAAAGGCCAAAGAATATCCGGAAAGGTGAAGTGTTGCCAACTTGTACTCCAGTAAACTGCATCATTAGAAGAATCAATTTCCCAGAGACTGTGTCTTCTGAGTCCTTGACATCGAAGTTAATTGGGAGTGCGCCATTATCGAAAGATCAAAGAACTGCTGCGGAACAATTGGTGGACGACTTCAAGTATCTGTTTTCATCTACATCGGAGGATGTGGGCCAGACGAATTTAACGTAGCATAGGATCTACACTAGAGAACACCCCCCAATTAAACAGCATTCAAGACGACTACCGTTCGCCAAGAAGGAAGAGGTTGAAACCCTCCTGAAAGAGATGAAGGAGAATGATGTAATCGAACCTTCATCCAGTCCTTGGGCCTCTCCCATCGTCTTGGTCCGAAAGAAAGATGGCTCCACCAGATTTTGTGTCGATTACCGACGACTGAATGAAATCACCAAGAAAGACAGTTACCCTCTTCCACGGATAGACGACACCTTGGACACTCTTTCCGGACACAAGTGGTTTTCGACCCTGGACTTGAAGAGCAGCCACTGGCAGGTTGAGATACGCCCTGATGACCGAGAGAAGACAGCGTTTACAACTGGACAAGGCTTATGGCAGTTTAAAGTGATGCCCTTCGGCCTCTGCAATGCACCAGCTATGTTCGAGCGTCTTATGGAGACAGGGTTAAGAGGACTTTCCTACGAATCCTGTCTGGTCTACTTAGACGATATCATCATCGTGGGACGCAGTTTCGAAGAACATCTGGCAAATCTTAGAAAGGTGCTGCAGAAACTTAAGGAAGCCAATCTGAAGTTAAGCCCGTCCAAATGTAATTTGTTCCGCCGGGAAGTGAACTACCTTGGTCACATCATCTCTTCTGAGAGTGTATAAACCGATCCAGAGAAGGTATCTGCGGTCAAGAGTTGGAGTAGTCCCGAAAACATCCATCAGCTGCGAAGTTCCCTGGGGCTCTGCACGTACTACAGGAAGTTTGTGAAGGGTTTTTCCAACATTGCACGACCTTTGCATAAGCTGACGGAGAGCAAGCAAAAGTTTGATGGTCCAAAGAATGCGAAGATGCATTTCTACGACTGAAGGAAGCTTTAACATTAACGCCTATTCTCTCATATCCTCAGCCTGGAAAATCCTTCATCCTGGACACTGATGCGAGTCACGAGGGCATCAAAGCTGTTTTATCCCAAGAAATTGACCGCAATGAACATGTCATTGCTTACTGGAGCAAATGCTTATCAAAGTCGGAGCGAAATTACTGCGTCACCAGAAAGGAGTTACTGGCCATAGTGAAAGCTGTAGAACACTTCCATCATTACCTCTACGGCCGAAAATTTCTTCTTCGGACAGATCATGCCTCGTTCACTTGGCTTTTGAACTTCAAGAATCCAGAAGGCCAGATAGCCAGGTGGATACAGCGGCTCCAGGAATATGACATGGAGATCAAGCACCGAAAAGGGTTGTCTCACGGTAATGCAGACGCTTTATCAAGGAGACCCTGTCCTGAGAACTGCAATTATTGTTCTTGAATCGAGAAACAGTATGGAACGACTAGCCCTACTGCCTATCAGGTGACAGTGACTCCAACATCACCAGAACCTGATCCATGGAGTGACAACCAAGTTCGAAACGATCAACTTGAAGACCCTGACATAAAACCAATTTTGGAGTACATGGAGAGTGACAGTCAGCGACCTAGCTGGCAGTACGTTTCCATCTTCAGTCCTGCAACAAAAAGATACTGGGCTTTATGGAACTCGCTCCATTTACGGAACGGCGTGCTACACCGAAAATGGGAACCTGACGACGGCAAAACATATAGGTGGCAGTTACTACTTCCCCGATCAAGGATTCCAGATGTTCTGAAAGAAATACATAGTAGTGCGACTGGAGGACATTTTGGTGTCTTGAAAACCGTCAATAAAGTTCGGGAACGCTTCTTCTGGAGCAAGGCGAAGGATGACGTGGAGAAGTGGTGCCATTCCTGTGACGCCTGTGCTGCTTGTAAAGGACCGAAGAAAAGAAGCAGAGGGAAGCTTCATCTGTACAATGTTGGAGCTCCTTTCAAACGAATTGGGATCGACATCCTGGGTCCTCTACCAAGAACTGCTGATGGGAACAAATACATTCTTTTGTTTCCATCGACTATTTCACCAAATGGCCCGAAGCGTATCCCATTAGAGATCAAGAAGCTACCATCGTAGCAGAGACTCTAGTCCAACATTGGATCTCGGGATATGGAACACCTTTGCAGATTCATTCCGATCAAGGGAGGAATTTCATCTCTGCTGTGTTTAAGGGCCTATGTCAAATTTTCGGAATTGAGAAAACTAGGACAACACCATCCGACGGAAAGGTCTGTCACCCAAATTGCAGTTGCATTGGGATGGACCCTACAAAGTCCTTAACCAACTAAATGACGTCGTAGTGAGGATCCAAAAATCACCTAATGCAAAACCTAGGGTTGTACATTATGATCAGTTAGCCCCATACTACGGCCATAGCTCATGAGTATTTACGTAAACAACCATGGTTGATAACATAAAAGTTATGGATAATTTTTTTTTGCTTTTAATGTTTAGTAACATTTCTTGTTATTGTATTTCCTATGCATTATTGGTTATTATTTAATGTGTGTATTTGTGAACTTGTGATAGAAGTTTGGCACCTTTTCTGGGGATTGTACTGCCCGGGACGTGCAGTCCTTAGGAAGGGGGCAATGTTACAAATTTTGTAAATAGTAATTATTGCAGTAACGTAACCTGTAAATAGTTTCCCGTAATGAATATACAGCCCCTGTACATTCGGCTGAATTATACAAACCCCCTATTTTTTTTCATTGATAAAATTTGTGAATGAAATCAGATAACGGTCTACGAATTTTGAGAAGGATTTCGAATGTTGTGGAAACTTTTCGATGTTTATAAAAGCGTCCCGCGTGATAAAAAGTGGAGTTTCGATTGAGAATTTGTTCTGAGAGTCTATTAGCTCTGTTCATTGCGAGGCATTTCGCTGTGTTGTTTTCGTATTTGGAAGCAAATATGTGTGTAACTGTTGAGTTTAAGGTGTTGAGTTATACTTGTTTAATTGCTGATGATTTATTTAGCAGTTGTTGATGATCTTCCCTGTACATAGTGTAAATAAATTTCCTGTATTCTTAATCAGGAACTGTGTCGTCCTTTCAAGAAAGTTGGAAGTCTCACCGAATCCGTTACAATATCTTAGAAAGGAACAAGGATAAATTTTTAGGCCCAATTGCTTAAAGTTAGGGTTGCCGAAATATGTAAGACAAAAGGCATTTTTAAAAGATCAATATCAAAAATCAGTATTTTGTCAATTCCAGATAATCAATTTTCATCTAGTTAACTAACTCAGTTTATTGTGATTTTTCATATTTGTTCATATATTTTTTCTACAATTTCTGTTACATGTTGTGTTTAAAATTTGTTTTATATCTTGTATAATTTTCTTGAAAATTAGAAATAATGTTTAATTTCAATACCGCGCGAGATGCTAAGTGTTTGTAACTTTATTGCCCCTAGCGAGGTTTTTTCTCAGAACTACTCATGCCAACATGTGGCAACTTTTTTTTATTTAATAAGAATGACAATAAGAAAATCCCTGTTGTAAAACTCTCCACCCTGTCCATTGAAAATAAATGATTACAGTCCACTCACTCGCTTCAAGATTATTTCAATCTAACACCGCACAACTTCAATACCCCAAAGCAGAATACTTGATGATGTTCTGCAATGTAAAATCATTTGACCAAAATTGTTTTGCAAGTACTTCAAGTATTGTATACACAAGCAACCAACGTGACCATTTCCACAAATCAAGAGCCTTAGAGTCGCTATATAAATAGGACGACGCATCAGCTTAAGTTTAGCTATCTTGGATCGGAATTTTCATTGTTGCGAAGCTAGGGTTATCAGAGAACAATTTCGGGCTTAGCCAAACTGGCAAAAAATAATACTTCATTTAATAAACAATTCATGCATCGCTAATAATTGCTCACAGTGAAAAATCACCAAACGCGATAACTCGCCCCCTCCCCCCCCCCACAGAAAGGAAAAACACTCAAACACTTGGCTCCGATTCAAAATGGCTGATCCTAAGCTGATGCGCCGACTCGTTTATAAAAGGGCTTTAGGGAGCCCTAAATTAAAATCATTTCGTACAGGTTTTTTTCTTTTTTCAGTTTTTAAAATTTTACATTTCTTATGCATTTCTGTAGAACCTAAACCGATTGAGATTCTCCAAAAATATTTTATATGCTTTCTAAAATGTATAGAAAGAGCAAAGATACAAAATTTCATAAAAATCCGAACCGCGTTTTTTTTTTGGCTAATTTTACATGGCATGAAGGAGCAAATAAAATAATGTTAATAAATAAATAAATTACTAAAATAATAAACAAAATGAATCAAGTTCCGGCTAGCATATAATAAAACACTTCAAAACTTTCTAAATAATTAAAATATTTTCAGAATGCAAAATGATTGAAATCTCAAACAAGACATGCAATTTTCGGCGATGGATATGTTTCAATGTTGGGATGTTTCCAAAACATACGTTTATGGGTGAAATTGCAGTGGATGAGGACCGATTGAGAAAAATAAGAAAAAGGGGAACCAAAACGCAAGAAATATCAGAATCTTTTCAGATTAAAAATATGAAATTTCTGCAGATTTTCTACAAATATCTTCCAACTCAAGCTAGAATTTTGCAAATTCTGCAGATTTTTTGAAGTGTAAAGTAAAGCTAAAGTTCCTGCAAAGGACTTATCGAATTCAACATTTTTTGCGAGCTTTCCATCGAATTATCGTAATTTGAGAGAATTTTAGATTTTCGGCAGAAATTTCACAAATATCTGTAGAATTTCTGTAGTAAACTTGTTTGAGTTTTCCTCTCGCATTTGAACAGAATTGTTCTGCTGCTTAGGCATCTGTTCTTCAACATATGTAGCAAATTTATGAGTATTCTGTTTTGGGGTTTCAATATATTGCTATTCATCATCCCCCCCTCCCTTCTCAAACCTGAAAGGCAGGAATAGTTTTGCTTATGTGTGATGGTTGTGTTTTTCAGGTTTTGTTATTGATTAATATGTATTTTTTAGTTCTGGAAACAAGAAATAACTTTTGTCTTGTTTCATTAAGTCAGGATATTCGGTAAAACTTAAATTTCAAAATTAGTAAAATAAATAAATAAAATTAGCAAATTAAAAAGTATTTGAAACTTTTTTTCCTTAATATGCTTTTTTTTTTTTCTCTCTAACAGTGGATTTTTTCTAAACAGGGGAGGCTTTAAGAAAGAACGAAGGGCTTACTGGTGCCTTCATTTCTACAGAATGTTGACACAAAACATGCCTTAATTATAATATTTTGACAATTAGCAAGTTATTTCACATTTTGCAAATCAACAGACATGTCATACTAAAATTTTAGCCATATATTTTGTATTCAATGGTAACTGTGCTTTGGTCATTAGTAAAAATCTTACCCTTCTCCAGATAATGCACAACAAGCTTGTATATGCCATCTATGTTTCTTTAGAGAGGTTAAATTTAGTTGCTCTGATATTTCAGCAGGAGTCATGCAACCTTTAACATCTTGTTTGTTTGCAAATATTAAAACAGCTGACTTGGTTAAATCCTAAAAGATAAATTGAAACAATTATCAAAACATAATGGAGCATTGCGATGACTTACAAAATGGTCATAAGTACTCTAATTGGGCAGCATAGTGAAGGCTATGCAGATCCCAATCAAATAATTACGATGCTGCGAGGTTAGGCTTGCCCAACTATAGTTGAAATTTAAATGAGACAGATTTGTTGGGTTATTTTTTAAATTAATACCCCTAACACTTAAATATACATCGTTTTATACATAAATACATTAATTGCTGTTGATAAACATACAAGACACATTTCTCACATTCAAATATTTTCACAGGTCAAAATTTGTGTATATGTTTATTAAAATTGTTAATGCGTAAAAAAAAAATCATTTTTCAGAGTAAACTTTTGAAGCTTATGCGAATACATACAGTTTTTATATCAATGAAAGTTGGGGCAGTGAGAAGCAAAGGGTGGACATTTTAAAGTTTTGAGTAAAACGTATTTAAAGATAACATCCTAGGTAGGCTTTCATTGATTTTTTTTTTCTAAATCATGCTGTATAGCAGCAACAACCAGGGCTACTAGTATCATCTCTTGCCCCAAGACAGAGGAGAGGTTCACCTATCCTGCATACTGGTTACTCCAAATTTTTAATTTTGTCACTTACATGCCTTTGTTTCTCACTGCCTCAGTTCATAACTTTTTGAAACATATATAAACTTGACCATTCCACGTCTTTAAATCCACCATGTTAATTATTTTGATATCAATCCAAAATTTAGCAAAGTCTAATTGGCGGAGTTAGTGTTGTAAACAAGAAGTAACTACATTATTTTAAAAGAAGCCTTTACAACATTTAATCTTTTAAAATTGTATTCCAGTTTTCTCCAATTGATATTACTTTTAAATTGTTTAACTTCAGGTGCAGTGCATAAAGTAGAATGTTTTCTGTCTTCAATAAATGTTACAATACAATATGGTACATAATGAGACAGGTGCAGCTCCTACTCGCAAAAATATAGTATTTTGTTTCATTATTTAAAACCACTCTATGCATTGAAATACAACACCAGCTCAGTCAATTTCAGCCGAGGACTGCAGTTTCGTGCTTATTAGCACTCACCAACCTGGAATAGGAAATGACTGAGCTAGAGGTGGAAAACCTCTTAGGGAAGCCAAGAGTGCCAAACAAACTGGTAGCTAATATAGAATTAGCACTGACTTATATTAGCTACCAGTTTGTTTGGCACTCTTGGCTTCATTAAAAGGTTTTCCACCTCCAGCTCAGTCATTTTCTATGCTGGGCTAATGAGTGCTAATAAGCATGATGCCACAGTCCTCGGATGGAACTGACCGAACTTGGCGGTGTATTTCATGTATTTCTGCCTTAGCCCTGGTTATAGGGCGGTAACTTACTGAATACGCTCTACGCATTATTATTCTGCCACTAACAATTTCTTACCGCCCAATTCAATTATAATTTTGCAATAGTTTTGATCACACGACTTTTGCTTTATGAATTCGAAGATAATAAAGATTTTTTTTTTTGATACTATTGAAGTGATTCATTTAGGATGAAAATCAACTATAGATGCAACCATGCATAACTTTCTGTTATAAATGGTTTTTTTTTTCTGACTCTTCTAGTGAGTAACTTTTTAGGTAAAATTCTTCTAATGATTTCCTAAATTCTAATCAGTTTAAAAAAAACTTGAATAAGAAATAGAAACTATGCAATGCAGAAGATTCTTTATGAATTAAGGTTATGGAACCACCTTGGTAAGTTGACAACTGTAACTCGAGATGTTGTTCATTTGCGGTGTTGAGTTATCAAGGTTTTACTGTATTTTATTTCGACATTATGAGTTAGTTACATCAAAATGAAATGAAAATTATATTCTTCATTTTTAGTGTTCAAATCTTTATAACTAATAATTCAATGTAAATGTTTGCAAAAAAAATTACATTTAACAATAGGAAAGTTTTCGATTTTTCAATTTTATTTTTATATGATAGAGTAACATGTATGAACATCATAGGTGAAAAAAATTTTGCGATACATTAAGTAGTTTTTTTTTAAATTAATTTTTAATGTTCAAGCGCTTGTGACGTCAAATGGCATAGGAAGTGACGTCATGCGCTCTTCCGATAGGGGAGAAGCCGAAGGTCACACATTCGACTTTGAAGACGAAACGTAAAAGGCTTTTAAAAGGCATTTAACTCCTTGCAATTCTGGAACATTAAACCTCTCATCCTCTCGGAAATATTCGAATATCATCATTGATGTTACATGAGGAAGATTATTTAGATTGTGCTTTAACGAATCCGGTCTCCATAGTGTGTTCAAAAGGATTATTGAATTTCTAAAAAATAAAAATATCAGCGCGCTAAAAATGTCCCTAGCAAAAACAAGGGATCTTCGGCAGAAGGCTGCCCATTCACGCCCTGTGACGTAGGCTCGTGACCTTTCAGAAGAGCGCACTTTTGCGCATGGATTTTTAAAAATTCATTAAAAATCAACCACGGTGTTTTAAAATTCGGCGATGGTGAATTTTTTAGTTTTGAGGGTCAATTAACAATATCCAATAGCCAAAATATGAACATTTAATAGGTTGCAACTTCCCTATTTCTAATGAACAACTTACTTCATGTGCTAACATTCGCCAGACTTCTTCTTTTGTAATTGATAATCTTTCCCTATCTGTGCTGTCAACAACCACTATAAGGAACTAGAAAAGAAATATTTTTGCATTAATTGAAAAATCGAACAAATATTTATTTAAAAAAACGGAATCTTGATGTATACAATTAAAGCTCTCTACCTTCTTAAATGGGACAAAAGTTCTAGGTGAGATGTATGTAAATGCTAGGTGAGATGTATATCAAACCCCCCGTGGGGGGTTTGAGATACATAGGTTATGAGTGTTATGAGAATATGCTTGGAACCGAAAACCGAATTATTAAATTTTTAAATTAAACTTCTTATGCATAAATACTGCTGAGGTACTATTTACTACAACTACACATTTTGCTAACTGTAGCAACTACGTAGAAAATAAACTACTTTATACATGCATAAACTCTTTGGAGAAAAATTAACTTTAGTAATTGTTATTTAATTCACTCTCAATAAAATGAAAATTGAACTTTCTTTTAATGCTTGCCATGTCATTTACTTACCTGTCAACCCCAAAAAAACTAAAGAGTGCAAGGAAATCGCTTTTATTAATAACTTTTGAAACGAATTAACCATTTTTCATCAATATCCCTTTCCCCAATTGTTTTAGTGGGTGGAAAACGTAGAACACTTTCTCCATAAATACATGGTCCCCACAGGGGGGGGGGGGAGCTAGGGATATAACTGCAACAGAACCCAGACTGAAAAGGGGTCCAGGATGCAAAAAAAAGGGGGGGAGGATTAAAACTTGTTATTGCATGCCTATTGACAAAAATGAGGTTTGTGGCACAATCTGGCAACTTGTAATAAATATGGGGCCATGCATGAACATAATGTCATCAGGGTTTCATTGCATCCAATGATTCAAAAAATAATTCAACTGCTGATGTGAGAAGGAATTATTTTTGTTTAGTTTGTGATGTTATTAGACATCAGTAGACCTCATGGGAAAAGGAATGAATTCCTCTGGGAATGAGTTCAAGCATCTTTCGAGATGTTCAGATTTTGAAGAAAATTAATTTGAGGCAAACATAGAAAAAATCTATTAATCCAGGGAAATTGAAAATGTTTTTGATAGAAAGAATTTTGGTGTACCAATGTTCAGGATACAGGTTCAACTATTTATATATGCTTTACAGTAGGTTACCATAACAGGCAGTAATGAGGAGAATCTATACTAATATTATAAAGGGAGAGGCAGGGGCGGATCTAGAGGAGGGCCATGGGGGCCATGGCCCCTCCCAAAGCCATGTGATTGTAGGAATTTTTTTAAGGAAAAAAAAATATTATGAGAAGATAACAAAATTTAACACCTGTGTTTTACTGAAAAAGAAGTATAGGCCTTAATTGAGAGATAAATTATATCCCTATCCTCAAAACAAAACTTTTATTACCAACATTTTTCTCCATCTTTTACATTATTTCGTGATTCCAACTACAGAAACTTGGACGATCTCTAAATGCTGCGGTTCTCAGAGTATACCTATTGTTCACAAGAATAAAGAAAGCCTAAATTTTCGTTTTTATGACTTTAATTTCGAAACTAGGGGGAGGACCACTTTCCCCATGCCCTTTCACAAATGCCTTGATATGTAGCTAAAATTGCATTTTAAGTCTTTCATTTGGAAAAAATGTCAACGGAAACTAGCTTATCCAGCCCTTATAACTTAACTTGCTTAAAAGCAACTTAAATGAAATTTTTTGGGACTTCCATTACAAACGATTTTTGATAGGACCCCCTCCCTCCCTAGTTTATATCGTGATGATAGCTTTAAAAGGAATGTTTTAGAGGAGCTCACAAATCTTCCATCCCTTTCTAAAATGTGATCAAATATAATTAAAAATCGAATTTTTAGAGCCCCAAAGGCAAAATATTTCCAGGAAGGAAGGATTCTAAGCACCTTCACACTTCCTTTTTATGTAAGCAAACATTACCTAAAGGTGCATTTTTAGGCTGCGCAGTTGAAGAGCTAGAAGAACACCCCTCCTCTTCTAACTTCTCAATGTATAATGACAGATATTTTGGTTTCTAAGCTTTATTTTCGAAAAGTATTTTGGGGTCAGCTCGCGAAACCTGACCTTTCTCTGTACATCATCAAAAATAGATAAAATGCGTTTTTAGTTTCCTAATTTTCAAAAATTAATCGGAAATTTAAATTTTCAAACATTTTCGAGGAAGATTCCTAAATCCACCCACTCGCCTAAAGTCTCGATACCCTGAAAATTGAGTTTTTAAAACTTCATTTTAATAAAATTTGTGAGGAGTTCGGAGTTCATTCAAAAATTTCGGATGGCCCCTCCCAAAACAATCGGCTGGATCCGCCACTGGGGAGAGGACGGATTTTTGTATGTTTATATGTTCGAGGTAATCTCTGAAAACATTGCAGCTATTTGAAAAATTCTTTCACTGTATGAAAGGTGCATTCGAATTTAGTCAACTGAATTACGTCAAGCTAAAAAAAAGTTATTGGTACATGTTGGACTTCAAATTTGTATTATAATTCATCATAATTTCCACCATAGATGGTGGCATTGAATTATTAAAATCTTTGTTCATGATTTAGTTTGTCATTTGTAAAAATATTGCTGCTATTAGTAAAAATATAAAAATTTATTTTTCCCCAAAAAATAACCATGGAAGCCTCAGTCTTATTTATTATTGAAAAATTCTAATTTAAAAGCAAAAGAAAAAAATGGGTAAGCAAAGACTTATTTCATTTTTGGAACATCAGGTTAGGAGTATTTTTGCTTTTTGTATTTGAAACATTTAAATCTTTAAAACAGCCTTGATGTGGAGTAGGGCCAAATGTAGGCTTTAAGGTGCCCTAAGCTATTTTAGGTTATGGGGGCCTCCTTTTGTTGTCTGAGCAATGTTTATGATAATGTCCAAAAGACCGAAATTTCAAGTCTTTTCTTTTCACTATGGATGTCTCTTCCTCTTACACATAAACCATGATTTCCCTTTTTTTTTTTTTTTTTTTGGCTGCTCGCTCTTTTGTGTGCGGGATTGATCTTAGAGAGGAAGAAGTATCAAGAGATGGAGTCAAGGACTGCCATTAATTGCAGCATAGAAGGGCCTCAATCTTAGGAGGTCCGCCAGTGTAAAATTTTGAAAACTAGATATGAAATTATGCATGTTGATGTTCAGGCCTTATAAAGGATAATTGGACCTACAAAAGTACAGTAACACCCCTCTTAACGGACACCCCTTAAAGGTGGATACCCATCTTATGCGGACAATTTTTAATTCCCCAGTTCCAATGCCAATAACATTATTAAATCCCTGTCCAGAGGACATCTCTCTATTGCGGACAAAAAAAAATTGTCCCGTTAGTGTCTGTATTAGAAGGATTTTACTGTGTTAGAAAAAGTAGGCAAACAAAAACTTTTTTAAAGTTGCACACTCTTTTGCAAATTATGATAATACAAAATTAAAAATTTTTTTATCCGACAAATTGTTGACTTTAATCAACAGAGGGAGGGGAAAAACTAATGCATTGTCACTTGCTCTTATCCGCTTTCGGTATAATTGATTTTTGATCACCCCCCTCCCCCAACTCACCAACAAACACAACCACTGAATAATATGTAAAATGCTCAATAGTACAAAATGCATTTAATTCTTGAAAGAAATGGTGCAGAGATTTAGGACATGGTTATCTAGAGAATAACATTCTAGCAGTTCATAGTTTATACACTTGATCTTTACTAATAATAAAGCTGAAAGTCTCTCTTCCTTTATATCTGGATCTCTGTCTGGATGTCTGAATCTCTGTGACACACATAGTGCCTAGACCGTTCAGTCGATTTTCATGAAATTTGGCAATTTGGCACAAAATTAATTTGTAGCATGGGGGTGTGCACTAGGGTGGGGCGAAAAATGAAAAGTTTTTCCGATCAACTAGTAATAGTTGCCAAAAGTTGTCTTATGTGATAGTTAGCTAATGTGCAAAATTTGACGAAAATCGGTTAATATCTTCAGGGGGCGCTGCGATCGCAAAGTTTTAACATTGTTTTTTTCCTATAATATCATGGTTTCAATGTAAAAATCATGCTTTTTTCTAACTTTAATTTCACCTTTTTTAATTCTAAAGGACATGTATGTATTAAGAACATATAGAATAGCTTCCAAAAGAAATTTTGTCACTAAACGTTAGCATTAAAAGAAAGCAATGCATGGTTTTGTTGTAAAAACTCCGTAATTTGAAGAGACACTGCCGTCGAGCTCTTAGAATCATGTGAAATGCCATTTAAATACGTCATACAACCTTGAACTCTAACCGAGAAAAGTTCCAGACGCATTTCTACAGCATCGAGTGCACAGCGCAGTGTATGTTTATATTTTCAGTGCATTGAAACGCCATCTCTAACACCATAATGAGCGGAAAACATTCGAAGGATTATTGTGCTGGATCGAAAGTAAAAACAAGGAAAATGTTAAAAGATTTCATTTTCGAAACACCAAAAAATTTGTCTGATTCTGTGTTACCTACTTATGAAGATGTATTTAAGTATTATTTACTTCTTGCACACGAAAAGAAACAGTTTAGTTCTTCCAAAGAGCTCACAGTGACTGAGATAGCAGAAGACGTAGCCACGAAGTTAGAAGAGATATGGCATCGTTCCTCTATTCCTATAGTTTCACATAAACGAATCGTTCAAATGATTCGACATTTTCACGGCAAATATAAAAACCTGAAGAAAACTATGAACAAAAAATCTGTTAAAACAAATGCGTTTAACGCAAAGATGCAGTTATTTTCATCCGAAGCTCGAGAAAAACTTTTCGACATCGCTTGTTGTAAATGCCGTTTCAGTGCGTGTAACTGCGACAAGACTTGCAAAGTTCCTTCCAAAGAACAACTTTTTCTTTTTGATCAGCGTGGTGATAGAAAAATGTTTATTGGAAACATTGATATTCAAACCACAAGAAAATTAAAACTGAGTTTTGAACGAAAAAAGAAAGAAGAATCAAGAGCAAAGAGGGAAAGCATAGTTAATACCCGTGAAGAAGGTTCTGAAGAAACAGAAATTGATAAAGAATATTCAAAAGAAGGTACGGATGAAAAGATCCAGAATTTATAGTTATAAATTATAAAGCAAGCACGTCGCAAGCAAGAGTCAGTTTGAACAAATTTTCTAAAACGTGTGACCGATACGGTGTTTCGAATAGATCAGCGGCCGCGTTGGCATCATCCATATTAGAAGACGTGGGCTTAATTTCTCCTGAAACATCTTGAAATATAATCGATCCAAGCAAAGTGAAACGAGAGCGTAAAAAAGTAAGAAAAAATCTGCAAGCTCATCACCAAGGGCCAAAATGTGTTGATGTACAAGGTCTGTACTTTGATGGCCGAAAGGATAGTACATTGTTCTTGGAACAATCTGTGTCCGGCAGTTATCCTCGAAAAATAATTATTGAAGAACATGTAACACTGGTTATGCTGCCAGATAATAAATACTTAGGACATATTTCGCCAAATCGATCAAACGCAGAAGGAATTGCAAACGGCATACTGGATTTCATTGTCGAAAACAAAATTGATATTACTCAGTTGTGCGCCGTTGGATGTGACGGTACTGCAGTAAATACCGGAAGAAAAAGTGGCGTGATTTTACGCCTTGAAACATTCTTTCACAGACCATTGCAGTGGTTAATATGCCAGCTTCATGGCAACGAATTGCTGCTTCGCCATTTAGTAGAATACTTGGATGGACCAAGTACTAATCCCCGAGGATTCAGCGGTCCTATTGGCAAAATGTTGATAGGCTGCGAATCACTACCGATAGTGAAATATAAAGCCGTTAAGTGCAATATTCAAAACATGCCAACTATCGACCGAGGGGACCTAAGTACTGACCAGAAATATCTACTGGAAATATTTGAAGCCGTTATTAGTGGCGACTGCTCCGTACACCTTTCTGAAAGAGTACCTGGTTCCTTGAATCATTCTAGATGACTCACGACAGCCAGTCGGATTTTGCGTTTGTACATCGGCACAGAATATCCAACAGCAAATTTAAAAATGCTTGTTTCATTCGTTATTAAAGTTTATACACCTTACTGGTTTCTAATCTTGTGGCACGTTATTCATCTGTCGCGTTATTTGCCAGACGACCTGTTACATGTCATCGATCCAGTCATTCAGCGGAACGCCTTTTTTGCACATCCTGAAAACATCTTGCTGGCGATGTTAAATGATGATCGAAGGCATGTACGGCAGTTAGCTGCTCGTCGGATTTTGAGAGTACGAGACACTAATTCTGTGAACAATAATGATATCCGTACTTTTACCATCCCTGAGCTTAACTTTTCTTCTTCCGACTATGTCGACTTGATCAATTGGCAGTGTGAAGAAGTGCTTATAACAAAACCTCCTATAACAAATATACTAACTGAGGACGAGCTACATGACTTAGTGAAAACCGGAGATGTTCCTCATTTTCTTCAAAACATGTGCAAATTTCCTTGTCATACTCAATCTGTGGAGCGCTGCGTAAAGTTGGTGACGGATGCATCTCTGGCCGTAAGTGGAATAGAAGCCAGGGATGGTTTCATTCGTGCACGTTTAGAGGCTCGAAAGGAACTGCCTTTCTTTGAAAGTAAAAAAGACGTTTTTCGTAAAAGCTCTAACTGTGACACATAAATTTGTATCACGTATGTAGTGTAAATTTTTACAGACTTTTAAAATTGTTTATTATTGTTTCAATAGTGCTGTTTAATTTTATTTGTATAATATATTTGCATTTTCATAATTTTTGTGTCACATTTTGTAAAATTCATCAGTGTTTACTTAGTATTGTCCTAAAAGTCACTATTTTTTACTTTTTTGTTTCTTTTTAAGATGCTGGAAATATAAATAAATAACATAAAAGAACTTTTATGGGTTATTTCATATGCTTTCAGTGCATAAATAAATCTTATGAGTAAAAAAATGCAATGATATAAGTTAACAGCATTATTTTTCGTATTTTAACCATGAAATCCGGGAAAAAATCTATAATAAAACTTTGTGACCACAGCGCCCCCTGAAGATATTATCCGATCTTCATCAAATTTTGCACTTTTGCTAACTATCACCAAAGACAACTTTTGGCAACTATTACTAGTTGATCGGAAAAACTTTTTATTTTTCGCCCCACCCTAGTGTGCACCTCAAAGGGATTTTTCGAAAGTTGGATTTTATTCTTTTTCCATTCCAATTTTAAGAAATTTTTACCATGCAAATTATCACAACATGGAAGAGTGTATTACCAAATTATCATAACGTGGAACAGTAACATGGGCAAGCAAATGAATATAGCAAATTAGCGAGAAATTCATCATCCATTATTTGTAAATATACAGGCAAACCAAATGCCCTTTTAATTTTTTACCACGGACAAAAAGCCGCAAAGCTTTTTGTCTACTATAAGTACTATGGGTACTATGAGTAAGAACTATCATTTTAAGACTTGATTTTATAATAGCACTGAAAACCCTTGCAATTTTGTAAGAAGCGTAGTGCTTAAAGCATCAAACTACAAACTAAAAGATTTTTGGATCAAATCCAACAGCTTGTATCGAATTTTATTCCACTATAACACTCAAATAGCTGTCAAGGCATGTCACACACACAATTATGAATGAAAAACTATTGCTTACTTCATATACAAGTAATATTTCATTATTAAGACAGTTGCAAGCATGTTTTTTTTTCTTTATGACAGCATTATGTAGGCTTGTCAGATGCCTTGGTTTGACCGGGACAGACCCGGTTTTCAGACAAAATCCCGGTGTCCCAGCGAGCAATTTACTTCACGTCTCGGAAAAAGATAAATTTGATTACAAATGACCAAATGGTCTAAAATTAATTAGCTGTGAAGGATTATTTAGGATAATAACTTTATCATTTGTAAATTTGACTTTTAAAATTAATATCGGATTAGCTTGTGAAAATTTTTACAACAAGATTTTTTTTTTTAAAAAGACCGTCTTAAAAAAGTCCTAAAAAATGAAAAGTCTATCTAAATACTGTTCATTTTTTTATTCCGTATTCAAAGCGTTTTTTCTAACAAAATAAATTGTAAATATTTACATCAAAGGAGTGAAATGTTCAAATTTTATCTGCTCATGTCATTTTTTATTACCCCTGATTTAGGTTCATACTTAGCAACCATTTATTCATAGCATAGAGAAAAAACTGCCCAATAAAACACTGCAAAAATCAGTGACCATATATGCACCCTTTTGAATACTAGCGACAGGAGGGGGAAGGGCATTCCAATGTCCTGGTTTAACATTTAAGAAATCTGGCAAGCCCAGCATTATGCTTGAACTCACAAACGTGATGTTTTTTAAAAGTTCATTTAAAAAAAAATAATAATAATAGGAATAATCACCTCTGTATTACTGTAATAAGTATTCCATGCTGCTCTTAATGAGTCTTGGCCTCCTAAGTCCCACATTATAAAATGCACATTTTTCCACACAACTTCTTCAACATTACTTCCAATGGTTGGTGATGTGTGTACAACTTCATCCATTAAGCTAAAAAGAATAAATGGATGATTTAGCAATCAAAACAAATATATACATCTAGATTCACAACAAGCACTTTAGTATGACAACTTAAAGCAGAACATATTTTATTTCCTAAACAATAATATAAGATGCAACTTCACTATAAAAACAACCAGAGTATTATTTTTTTTCTAATCACAGGGAACTTCTTTTCAAATACATAGAAGTAAAAGAATAAGGGGTGGGGGGAGAATAGTGGTAATTGTCCATGAAACATTCAACTCAAAACAAAGTCTTGAATTTCAAAATTTACGTTTTTAAAATCTGAATGTATAAATCACTCTGGTTTCATAGGATTAAGGTTTGTTCAGTACAGTGAAACCTCTCTGAGCGGCCACCGCTGCGTTTTCTGAGAAAATGTGGCTGCAGAGGGGTGGCCTCTCTTAAGGATTTTCATTATTGAATTCGAACTACAGTGGAACCTGTTTATCTCGAACCTGCTTATCTCAAAAACCTGTCTGACTCATTTTTTTTAAATTTCCCAGCATTTGTAGTAAAAAAGCCTCTATATCTCGAATTTCAGCAATGCAGTCGCATTTTCGGATTTGGTACCCAGTAATCTTCAAAACAACCAGCAACAACTTCCCTTAAACACAGAAACAGTAGTATTGTTCTCAAGGGCAGCGTCCGGGAATAAGTTTGTTTTGCTAGAAAGACCAACGAAAGGACAGTCATTTCGAGCACTCTCTCGAAAGTAGAGCAAAGGGCAGAGAATGGGACAATAAGGAGAGGGGTGGGCTTGATAGATTTGAAATGTTTGATGAGTTTTTCAAGTTCATGGTTAAAGATCATTCAAATTAAAGACCAATGATAGGCATGAAAAGAAAGATGAAAAAAATGAAATTCTAGAATTCTTGGATGGCAATACATTAATGGAAAAAAAAGAAATTGCTGCCAAGTTTAGTATTCTAGCTAGCACGCTTTTGGCTTTCAACAATAATTAAAAACAGAATGGTTTAACGAACAGAATGCTTTAAAATGGTTCCCCCAATGCAAGGACCAAGGTGTTCCGGTAAGTGGATAAATGCTACCAAAAAAAAAAACATGGAAGATTTTTCTATTGATGGATTTTCAGCCATTGGTAACCTCAAGAGGATAGTTGAATGCAAAAAAAATCAGGCACCAAAAAACAATAAAAAACTATTTTGCTTGAAAAAGGAAAGCTTAAAATTTCATTACCATCAAAATGAATCCTTAAACTTGCAATAAAGTATTTGGTATAAAATAGCAGAATAAATACTTAACAAAACTAATACAGAAGAAATTTAATATTTTGCATGTATTGTCTTTAGTATATAATTCAAACTTTCATCATCAGATTCTAAATTTTAATAAGTTTCTCAAAACCTCCATATCATAAAACCTCTTTATCTCAAATTCCCCCCCCCCCTCCATGAAATTCGAGATAGACAGGTTCGACTGTATACTACTAATGATATAATTCAACACTTTTTAATGATTTTTTAAGAAATAAAGAAAATGTTTTATTTTATTTCTCTTTTTAAGGAAAAAATGGTTCAATTTGTATTTGTTTACAATTTTATCGAAATAACTTTTGAAATTTATTTTTACCTTGTTAAAGATTATTTTTAACATGTTAATCTCGAATTGAGTCACATCAGCTAGGACTTCCAAATTAGCAAAGATGTCACAAATTTTCTCCAAAATTTGCTGTGTTGAAAACTATTTAAAATTTTTCCATAAAGTTAAGAATTATGCTTTTTCTTCTGGAGAAAAAATATCAGCCCTGCCAGTTGCAGAAACAGGGCAACACAAAAACAGAGAATTCCTAACAGTTTGCATAATGAAAGCATGCAGGTCAAAAATAAATTTTTTTTAATGAAATGAAATAGTTGCCAGTCTATTTCAAAGTCCGGACTGGCATCTACTCTGGTGCTCAGAGGGGTTTAAGTGGGCCGCAACATTGTACGAACAGGCTGAAAATTCCGTCCCGATGGAAACTGGCTGCTAACAGGGGTGGCTGCTAAACAAGAGTGGTCGGATCGAGAGGTTTCACTGTGCTCATTATTTGATATATTTATTTTAAAAAATTAAGTTGCTTTAAAAAGTCTTTTCCTTTCTCTTTTTTATACAGTCTATTCATTGAAAGTGCAAAATGTTCATTTTCTATGTTTTACAATTCTATATTTGTAGCAAAAGCATAATTGTCGGTGTTGAGGTTATTTTTTTTTCTCACTTCACAATAAAAAAAAAGAAAACAAAAACTTCCTCACATAAATTAACAAGTACATCACACTTAGCCATTTCTATGATAAAAATGAATATTTAACCTGTTTTGAAAATGAATAGTCAAGACAAAAGGAAAATTTAAAAAAAAAAAAACTGCTGAATGTTTTTAAACTTACAATTGGTACAGAATAGTTGTTTTTCCTGCATTGTCCAGACCCACAATTACAACCTTATGCTCTAAAATAAAAATGAGGACTATGAACAACTACAGTAAAACATTGCATTTAACTAAAATTACAAATTATAATACACAGTAAAATTAAAGAATTAAAAATTATAAGTTAACAATTCAACAAATCAATCACTCAAAATTTATGATTAAAATCATACAACTTGAATAGAATAACTTGATTGAAATGCAGAAAGTTTTCTTCAACTACTTTAGTAGAATCACTTTCTGCGTTCAAAATTTGCAGATTTCTTCAGACACTGATTAATTATTTTGTGATTTTTTTTTTTTGAAGAACATATATATCAGATATATAAGTTTGTTAACAGAGGATTGCTTCAATGTTCAGCATGTTTGAAAATGCTTCGCACCTTCACCAAATTTTAGGCAGGTGATTTTACACTCACACACAGAATACCAGATGAACCATTATCATCTTCACTTGGTATTTTTGTGATGCCAGAAAGAAACAGCAATCAAAATATTCTGCTGTATTTAGTTAAAAGCAGCATGTTGTAGCATATGCGAAATAATAAAAACAACCTTCCTTTAGCAGTAATTAATTATACAAGTTCAAGCCCCCCCCCCCCCCCCCGAAAAAAAAAGGTAAACCTGCCTACTAATGCAATGCATGTGCTTTTTTGCAACATGGCAGGACTTAACTAAGAGTATCCCAGAAGTAAAACACCGCCAGGAGTCCTGCAAGACTACAAATATCTTTATGAATGTCAAGTGTATTTTTCTGGAACACCATGGTGCAGGGTATCTTGCTTTATACCGTTCATTTCTTGGAAATGGGTGGCCAGAGCCTAACCAAAGAATTTTTCAATTGAAACCATTGTTAGTATTTCTCAGAGACTGTGCAGCTAGAACTTTCAAGTCTGATGAAATAAATTAAAAATGCAAATGGGATAGACATATAGGTGATTGAACAAGATGCTTCTGCGATCTCTCAGAACAAAATGTAAACAAATCAAAAGTTCTGTTTTGTATCAGGTCAGCTACATACCGCCAATAGAAGTTGGAAGCTCGACATGTTGGAAATAGACATGTTGGGTCTATAAACTGATAAAGTTGTTTCCATACCATATATTTGGAGATGAGACCATAAGAGAAGAGAATAAGTTTCTAGGCATCAACAGACCGATAGAGGTGTTGATGAGCACAGGCAGGGCTCGAAAATCATACTGCCCGACATGCCTGGGGCATACAAAAATTCTGATTGGGCATGAAGGGTAACTAAATTAGTAAGAGGACTCTCAGATTTAGATTATGATACCAGACTTAATAGGCTTAACATGTATAGCCTGGAGCAAAGGAGAGTCAGAGGGGACATGATTCAGTTAGTTAAATTTATCAAAATGAAAGATGTAAATGGATTAAATTTTTGCGGGGAAAGCAGGACAAGGGGTCATTGTTTTAAGCTATTTAAATCTCAGGCTAACTTGGAAATCAGGAAAAACCACTACTTTAGCAGGGTCGTGGGCACTTGGAATAGCTTACCAGAAGAGGGGTAATGAGCAAGAGAGTGGATAGCTTTAAGAGGGCCATTGATCTTCATTGGGGACTAATTAATTAACTAGGACCAGCCTAGCTGGGCCCAGAGTCTGTAGCTGGTCGTCACATTTGTATTTGTTTTTGAATCTTTTACCCTTACAAACACAGCTCCTAAAACTTTATCATTTCGTATTTTATTGTAAAATTACCGTATCTTTACTTGGAACTCAACATTTATTTCAAGCCCTACTTCGAAGATGGTTTGCTGTTTCCAGTTTGCAATAATTCCCGTTACATAATTTAAATTTCATTAAATTTAGCGAAGGCATATTATGTACTATTTATTCAAACTGTTTTTTTAATGATTTATATAAAAATAATTAGTCTGATTAATATTGCACGATAAATTCAAATGCTTTTATTGATATACAATAGGGAAAGCTGGGCATGTAAAAATTCGGGCATGTTATTTTTTAGACTAACATGCCTGGAAAGGCATGTAAAATTTTAAAGATTTTTCTAGCCCTGGCACAGGTGAGGTAAATGGCCTAGTGCCACGCAATCAACAACATTACACAAGTGAGCTTTTACCTGGGAAAACCCATGGGCCACCAAACAGTTAGCATGCTGATAAACTATGCAAGCCACACAGTGGAGCATACAAGAAGAGGGTCCACGTTCTTGTGTGCGTCACTTAAACCACATAATTGTAATTAATCTCCAACAATTTAAAAGGAATTTCTTGCTTATCTACCTTGATTGAGGATTCTCTTCAATAGTCAATGGTCTAGGTCTCTTAAGTGATGTTTCTGGCCACACTTCCCATATAAGGTTTGATGTTTTCCCAGGTACCTTACATAAGAGTGCCTTTCCCCTCCGAAGTCAAAGGCACACAACCTTAAAACCCTATGTCCCCCTCCCACCTTCAAATGAAACCAAAACCCCTGTAAATTCACCCCTAGAAATTTTTATGGTGCATAACAAAAAAAAAAAAAACTTCAAGCATAATGAAAAAATTTCACAGAGATAAAGAAGATTCCTAAGGCTTCTAAGAGAAATGCTGTCAATAACAGAAGTGTATTTCAAGAAGACTCGTAGAAAGCATTTCAGACCTTAATCTTCAGCAGATGAAAGGTTTCTACACTCAGTAGGCCTATTAGTAGCAGTTATTTCAGAAGACTCAGGCTATAAATATAGCTTTAAGCTTGACATGATGATGGGTGTGAAAAAGGATACATACACAGTCAACAAGTCATCATAAGTAGCAAAAAATGTGGATATTAATTCACAATTAAGGAGCACAATAGATTGAGAAGGCAAAATGTACATAAGAAATGAAAATTGACAGATTTTTTTTTCTTAACAAAGCTTTTCTAGGATCATAATGTTAATGTCTAGAATACCAATTGTATGATGCTCAAAGCCTATTTCAGTTTTGACTCACAAAAAATAATTTTTTTTCCCCCTTTTTCTTTTGAACGGGGTTCATACTCCATTTGGATGAAAACATTCCATGACTTTTCCAAGACTTTTTCATGACCTCGTTACACACTATGTGATCTCAAACTTGCTAATTTTTGGAAATGAGCATTAGCAAAATGTCTGCATGAATGCTACAGCCTCATTGAAGCACTTACTCGTAATACAAAAAAAAAAAAAAATGTAAGTGCACACTTAAAAAACTAAACTATTCTTATTTGTCTTCATCATATAAATTTAAGTAAAGTAAAAATGCAGTGAAACGAATATAATGATGCTTAAATGTCTGATATTTGTTTTATAAACAGGCAGAATGATATTGAATGGGACAAAGGTTGAATGAGTCATCACTATGTTTCAATAAGTTTGCTTCAAAAGTTGCATTTTAGTGTCCAACAGTGCATTTAATCATCCACGTAACTTGACAGTATTTTGGTTCTTTAAAGTAAAGCCACACAGTTTAGTTTTTTATGTTCCAAACCAGATCTTTTTTGATAGAACCATTCAGTAACGAATCAATCTTCTGATTCAAAAGTATACTTGTTTTGTTTACTTATTTGCATTTTCAAATGCATATAAATTAATTAGGTTTCGAAATTCCAGAACATGTTTGATTCCTGACATTGAACGTAGCAGTGGGTCGCATGGATTAATTTTGCGGGCCCGTATGTTGGGCACTACTGTTTTAGAGTATTAAGAATTCCTCTTTTTCTGTATTCTTTCTTTTGTCTGACTAAAGATCTTTATTTTCTAAAACCTTCAACAAATTAAGACAAACTCTGATAAATTTAATAATAAAGTTCTTACGAGTGATGGAATCAAACTCGGATGCAATTGAATTGCTTTTTAAGTGATGTCCACGCAGTAAAATCACATCCCCAAAAAAGGTAAGCGGCTGTGAAAGAATCCGATGCAATGAGATTTAGAAATTCAGATTTGATTTTGGGATCGTTCAGTTTTCCACTTTTAATAGCTTTTATATGTTATACTGTTAAATCACTCAAGATTTCTAATGCTCCTTTAGTTACTGTTACTTTCTCTTTGTTCAGTACATTTTTCCATGACTTGAAATAAATTTCCATGACTTTTCCAGGTCTGAAATTCGCTTTTTTTTTCCCATGACTTTCCAGGATTTCCATGACCCGTACGAACCCTGTTTGAAGTACTTTTCAGGAACTTTAGAATTCGAACAATTGAAAGGGCACTTTTACATTCCTTTAAAAAGGAATTAATGCAAGGTAATCAACAAAACAGAAGAAACTTCAAACATAAACACTCTTGAATAATGCCCCTACACCTGCACCCTCTAGAAAACTTTAATTTGCAAAAAAAAGTACCGTTGTTAAAATTATACTGATGCATGCCAAAGAGCCAGTGGTGGACATTAACTTATTCTCCATATTTTCAAATTAAACTGTCATTTATTTTAACCTCATAAAACTACTGCTTTCAGGATAACAGATTTTCAGAGAAACTTTCAACTTTTTAAATTCGGTACAAGACAAACAGTTTTAATTATTTTTAAAACATTTATTTAGCTTTATATGCTTAAAATAATGATCGACAGAACTTAGTATGGATTAACATTTAGGGACAGACCTTTATGTGGATAACAATTTTTTTTCAATAAAATATGTAACATTTTATTTAAAACAATTTTTTTTCACTTGAAACAAATGATTCGCCTACATGATTTACATGTAGAAAACACATTTAACTAGATACCAATACAAATGTACATAATTACGAAAAGTTATCTTCGTATGCATCAATTGAAGTTTATCTTTTAAAAAATACTGCATATTGTAAATACAAGATATTTACGCAAATTCACTTATTTAGGTGTTATTATTTTAATTGCTTCTTCTACTCGAGGACAAAAGGTAGGCCTCATTAATCTGGGGTGCTTTCGATTCTTTCATGTGCCCCCCCCCCTTCTTTTTTTTTTTTTTTTCTTATATTTTTCTTACTTTGAAACTTGCTTAAGACAGCACACGAAGGTCAACAAACAATACTTCCCAAATAACTTAATCATCAATAAATAGTCCATTTAATCCTACATATGTGAGGCGAAGTCGGATTTCGATGTTCTGACGTCAACAAGTGATCTCTGCCTTTATCAGATAGAAGGCAGAGATTAAAGCATGGTAAAGCTGATGTGATTCATTAAGAGGTTTGTAAACGGATGTCACTAATCGGCGGACATATATGAGATCCCTATAATGCTGAAGTTCAAGTGAGACAGCGAATTGCCAAACAGTTGTTTTTTTAGAAACTGAAATGAAAGATAAGTGAAAATAAATGATATCAAGAAATGAGCTCTCTTCGGCAGATGCAACGATGCTTATAATAATAATCAGTGGTGGGAAAATTATACAAATTTAGAAGTTTTATGATCAGCCAACAGTATTTAATACATAATAGATGATCGTCAAAAGAAAAAAAGTGAGCTAAATTGCAAACTGGTCTGCTTGCCAGATCATCCCTAAAATAATTCATCACACGTAATTTCATTTACGCACGCTTTTTAGAAGTCGGATCTTAATAACCTGAAACACTTACGTAAGTACCCATAGAAAAGAAAAAAAAAAGATTAAAAACATTAAAAAAGTCGGAGATTTTTTTTTGTAAGTAAACAAAAATTTCTAAATTATTTTCTGAATTCAAATAAAGGTGATAAAACCAGGGTTGGATTTTACCGTCTAAAACTCTTAAACTGTCCAAAAGTATGCTAAAGCGAAAAGGATAAGATGAGCAATAAATTGAAAAAGCAGATTGTAATTGGCTCCTAATTCGAACCTCAGTTAGTTTAATGACAGTTGGAAAACACATATTTAAATTAGTCACATCAAAGCTTTATTATTGTTTGTGAATGAAATATGAGCAAATGTAAAGTTGACCTTTGCGCTTGAAAAATAAAAAAGAAATAACACTGCATAAATTGCTTGTGCAAACATTGTTATTTCTTTTTTACTAATGAGTAATTGCGTTGTAGAACTCTCCTTCCACGTTCGAAAATTTGGTCGATGCTAATATTATATACCACTTTTAACTCTCATACTTTGTGTTAAATGTTTTGTGACATCTTACATGTTTGTTTTTACAATGTTGCAAACCTTTATGTGTGATGTTTACCACTTACATCTCTAAGCCTCGTGTTATACTCATTGAGCAGAGATAAAATGAAAGGAGTGAAGACTTTCATTTGTGGAGGGACCCCAAGTCACGTGATGGATTTTAAAGAAAAACATTGGAAGAAATCAGGTTTCCTTCGCCAGTTTCACGCAAAACATGTTAACCATTGGGTGTTGTTGAGTCACGTGGCTTGAGCACTTTGCCATTGTCACCACCATTTGTTGCTTAGCCAATGATTGAACTAACTCCCTCTATTTACTTATTCCTGCTCTAAGGTTATATGAAGCAGGAAAAGTTTGTGAATCTGCCAAATATTTAAGAAAAAAAACTCTAGAAACGGAGATATCAAATTAAAAAATTTTCTATCATGTTTAGTTTTTTACTCAAGACTTTTTTTTAAACAAATTTATAATGATTCGTCATTCTTTCTCTCCCTTTCGCCCTCTCATGTTTTACCAGAACCCGCATTTATTCTTAAAGGTTCAATGTGCAAAACGCTTTAAAGCGATACATTTTCCGTCTCCCACAATTGATTTGTATTCACTTTTTAAAATCTTTTCTTTCTTTCTTCAATTTTATATTTTCTTTATTCAATCGGCCATTAGCAAAGTCATAAAAGCGCTTACTACTATGAAAGTGGAAAAGGTATTAAATTCCATCACACCACAACTGAAAAGATCGTCCTGCGCACAAAGAATCGTTTTATTACTCACATCAGCTGTCACCAACATTCAATTCTTCAGCATTTCTGATCTAATAAAACGATTTTGGAATTCAATAAAACCAGTGATAACGATCAAGAAATCAAAACTGTATGAATCGTAATGGAGAACCTCCCTTCTCAATTCAAGTAATGAACATTTTAATGAAAAACGAGATTCGAAAGAAATTCTTAGCATGATCAACTCGAAAGCTGCTCAAACTCGCGAGAGAACAAGATGGGCAGTCAAAGTAAACAAGCATTCCAGCTGTTACTGTGTCTCACTAGTTTCGCATTTCACAAAGACGTCGTGGTGACGTAACATAATAAACGTAAAAATATACGTCCTGGGAGAGAACAACAGCTGAGGAGATAAACGATTATCTGACAACAAATCACAACTTTCTTCTCTAAACAAAAGGAACGTGATTCAGCGGAAGGGAAAGATTCTTAAATATTTACCAAATATATTATACTATTTAATAACAAGTTAAGACTTTAATTTTAACAGCGTTTCCTCAATGGTTGCACTTTTCGCAATATGCGAAAGAACATTCTTAAATTCTGGAAATGAAACTAATCTTTTTTTTGTTTTTGGTTAACAACAAGCTACTTAAAACAAATATTGACGCTCGCGAGGGGGGGGGGGGGGTATAGCAACATCAAATTAATCGAGCTCACCAGTTGTGTCTCAAAACGAGACTCTTGGTGTGTCTTCCCCTCCCCCTCAATAAGCCTATTACATCAGTCTTGTGCTGTCTTTAAAATTAAACTTAAATCCTTTTAATAGCAAGTAAATATTAATTTTCTAGAGCACATTTCAAAAGCTTCTATTACCTGATAGATGCACGCCGTGCGCGGATACATCCGCTGACGTGCGGATAGGTTCGCCACGGAGTTGCACGTCCGTAAAAGTTCTTAAAAGATATAAAGATTAGATCAATTGAAGATTAATTTGAAACGAATAAGAAATAAAAATAATTTCTTTACTTCTAAGTAAAGATATTATCTTAACTTCTAATTCGTTTTAAATTGATATTATTTATGCAGATTGTTAAAATTATAACAAGATAGTATATTATCCATCGTGTTCGGTGGATGTATTCGCTGCTGTGCGGATACCTTCATTGCGGGCACGCGCGATAATCGTTCAAATTCTTACTGCTTACTTCTAATTTTTTTTAAACTGATATTATTTAATTCATTTGTGAAAGTTATAAATAGATAGTGTATACGCAAGAGCGTAAGGTGGATACATTCGCTGCTGTGCGGATATATTCGCTGTGGGCAAGCGCGTCTCGAGATCGTCCAAGTTCTTACTTTTCATTTGTTTTAAACTGATATTATTTAATTAATTTGTAATAATTATTAACAGATAGTACACACGCAAGCGCGTAAGACAAATATATTCGCTGCTGTGCGGATACGGGTTTTCATTGTTTTGGTAGCCAAAAACATTTCGGATAAGGACACCCTAACTACTTAGTGTTATGAAATATACTTCACGACCTATTTTTATACCTACCAAAAATTTCAAAAAAATCGGTCGAGTCGTTTGAGGAGTTTAAACACAAACTCCGTGACGTGAGATTTTTATGTATTATATAAAAAAAAATTGTTGCCATCTACAGTTTGTCTACAAATGAAATGCTTGTAAAAGCAAGGCTTTTACAATGATTTTCAACAATAGTTTTTACAATGATTTTCAACAATAGTTTTTACAATGATTTTCAACAATAGTTTTTACAATGATTTTCAACAATAGTTTTTACAATGATTTTCAACAATAGCTTTTACAATGATTTTCAACTATGTTTTTTTCAATGATTTTCAACAATTGTTTTTACAATGATTTTCAACAATGGTTTTTACAATGATTTTCAACAATAGTTTTTACAGTAATTTTCAAAAACGATACCCTGATCACCAAGCGATATGAAATATACTTGATGTCCTTTCCTATTCTCATACCTACCAAATACACATAAAAAATTTCATGTAAATCGGTCGAGTCGTTTCGGAGGTATTTAAACACTAACACCTTGACAGGAGATTTATATATATTAGAAGACGTAGACGATTGTTGGTAAAAACAATAAAATTAGTGCCAACGAGCAAATTAACAAGGGCTCCTATCCTATTTTCTAGGTTTTTACCGCGGTTTTTACCGGTAAAAACATAGTTTGTTTCCCCCATGTCCTGGTAAGAAACAGCTTCCCCGGTAACCCGCCCCCCCCCCCCCTTAGACTTTCGTGAAAGTCACTGAGTCAGTTCACTATAAAATAAATAAATAAATACATAAGTAGTGGCTACAAAAGAAGCATGACCCACGCTCAAAAGTCACCAGGTTTCAGGAAAGGGACAAAAATGAGCGAAAAAAATATTTTTTTTAAATGGCTAAAAACCCGGAAGTTTTTTAAAAATTCAAGAAAAGTTTGAATAATCCTATTTCGAACAAACATATACGAACTAAGAACCCATATTTATTTTCATCCTTAATTTAAGCATTCTGCTCTTCAGTGTGTTTTCTGATTGTTAATCTTTTTATCAGTGGAGTAAACCATTAGATACCATTAAGTATATCATTAGACTTAGTTTGTAACTCGATTACTTAATAAACTACATCTGATATACTAACAAACGTACCTCACAAGCCATCGTCTATCCAGCAGCTCCCGATTCCTGTTTCAAGAACCTCAATTATGAACCATATTTCGGTATTACGATTTTGATAAGTTGATAACTGCCTATTTCCTTATTTCTCAGGATTTATTAAATTTCTACTCTTCAAAGAGGTTAATCTTTGAAGAGCTGAATTATTAAATGGTATTTTCTTTCGGGGAACAACCTTCTTCCTTGTCGACTTGTAACAAGAAACGTTTTGTAAAATTTAGTTAGTTTGCGTCTTTTATTACAAATCCTTTTTGGAATCAAACTTGCATTTCAAAAACTATAACAAGGCAGTAGATGCAGACTAGGGTTTCCAGTCCCGCATTCCCGATCCCAAATCTCGTGGGGTCCCGCATGATATTTAGCGGGATTAATCCCACGGGATTGAGAGCAAGATCCCACGGGATTTCCATTCCCGCAGCGATTTTCCATGCAAACGTTTCCCAATTTTTGCCGTCCATAAAACGAAAATTTTCGCAAGTATCATTTGAAATGTTTATCAATTTCTTGCATATCTACAAGAAAAGCAAGAAAAATTTTGTCTCGTATGATGAACGGTGGATTTATTATTCAAGAAAACAATAAAATTAGAGTATTTTTCCGAGAATAAATTGGTATTCACATTCGAAGTTTCAATTTTCATATGTTCAGCAGTTTAAAAAAATGCGTAAAAAATATTAACTTTATCACTACCACCCTACTCACCATCACTAAATATTGAAACCCAGAAAATTGGGCTTAAGAAAAAATTGAGAAAGTGTTTTATAGAGTGCAAAATCCGCTGGAGTTGCCTGAATACAATGTTGGAGCGCTTCTGCAAACTTAATGAATATGTTCAAAACCTCTAACTTAATAAAAGCGTACTTTTTTTTTTTTTGGAAAGAAGAAGAAAGCAATGAAAAACCTGACATTATTTTCTATTTATGCTCTCTAACCTGTAGAAAGTGCCTGTTGATGTCTTTGTCAATATGAAGCTAATAATAGAAATGTGGGTGCTACCTTGAAAATTATGTTGGATGAATTAGCTGAGCTATCTGCAATATTCGCTGCGACTCTAAAAAATGTGATAGAAACTTGGATGAAACACTAGATGATTCGCATGACAGAGCAGTACAGTAAGCTGCTCAAGTTTTGGTCAAGTCTCTTTAAAGTGAGGGGTAAAATTAGCGCAATAATTCAAAACTTTTACTGAGACTGCAACCCAAATCAGCTTTCATTGCAGTAACGAATCAAATAAAGTAGGTGAGGGTAAAGCCCCGCGATTTTCAGTTTTTATACCACGATGGTCAATAAATGGCATATTTTCCCATTTTTTCAAATTAGAGTCATTGCGTGGGTTGTTACCTATAATCCTTCAAATTTTAGCTACGTCTGATTAGTAATAATTGAGAAAATTACAATTTAGCGGGAAAACAAAATTGCGGGGGTTTGCCCCACAAAATGGGGTAAAACCCCGCAATGCGGATCTTTACCCCATTCAATATGAATGTGAATGAAAAGGGTGACTGTTTGATAAAAACACTTGAAAAACCTCCTTAAACCATTGGTTTATTGTTATTCAGCAGTACCGAACTTAAATATCTCACACATTTAATTTTTTTTTTTTTTTACTTTATCACGAAAATATTTTCTTCTCCACAAAAGGAGGATTAATTACCCGGGAAAAAAGGACAGTCGCATTATAAAAAATAATTTAAATGCCTGAAGCTATAATTTAATTGAATATCTAGTACCCAGTGCTTTAAGTTAACAGTACACTAGGTTGAGTTTTTTAAAAATGTTATTGCACCGTGGATGGAACCGTGTCCTGCTGAGGTTACGACAATTTATTTATAACGTCTTCATTTCCTATGACTCTTCCTGTGCTCAGTACATTTGCAGGCTTCTAGGTGTTTTATGTAAGAAAAACTCTCTTCTACATAACCTCCTCCTTCTAGTCATATTGAAGTTATCTTGGCCACATTGTGCAGGGATAAGTTTCGAGTTATTCTCTACAGTTTCACTCGAAATTACAGGGAAATTGGTTTCTTCTTCGAAGTCCCAAGCTTTTGTTCCATTTTTCAGAGATGTTTTTAATCGATATTTTTTTACCTAACTTTAATGTCTATCATGCAGAACGAAGAGAAGCCTGCAATTAAGGTACGTGTTTCATTAGGCTCGACATTTATGATGGTTCTGAATTGTTTTTCTTCTGAAGGTACTAGAACAAAAAATTAAACGTACGTAAATGTTCAAAAAAAAAAAAAAAAAAGAAGAAATTATTACATTAATGAAAGCACGTTTGAATTGAAATGACTGTAAGATTTTACCTAACAAATCTTATCCAAATTAAAACTTCATGAGTAAATGTTCACAATTATTTTTTTTAAGATGAATAAGCTGCACAAAACACATGCTAAACAAAGATATTAATAATATTTCAGAAAAGACAATTTTAAGCCGAGTGGAGAGAATCCTTGACTTCTTGGAGATGCGGGGTTTTACCCCAAAACAACTGCGGGGATTTTCCCCATTTTGTCACTTTCTGAAAAACGCCTCATGTTGCTTTTAATCAACCACTAGAATAACTGTTTTCTCGCGAAGGTGAAGCTTTAATGTACCAGTATTAACATGTAATTCATTGATTCTTCTTTTCAAATTCTACATTTTATAATATTCGAATAATATATTAGAAAAGTTAGATCAAAGTAGTAAAAAACAGACTTATCCCCCTTTCTCGTCTCTGGAGTGCCTAGTCAGGACAAAATTTCATTGATCAATATGTTTCCATAGGACAAACAAACCACCTAGAGGTAAATTTCTTACTCCAAGGTGATCAAGTTAAAATATCGGTGCGGGTTTTTACCCCACGCGTGGATTTACCCCCACCTACCCCCTACACTGATACAGTGACCAACGTTAATGAAGCAACAAGGCACGTTAAATTGGATAGAGCAATACAAAACTCAAACCGACTTTGTTTTTGTTCGAAATTTGAAGTTCACGAGCAAAAACCCCTAACATGATCCCTATAAGAAAAGAAAAATCTATTTTAAAAGGTGGTGAAGTTTATGGGGATATTCTTTACTAATAAGAAAGCTGAAAGTCTCTCTGTCTGGAGGATGTCTGGATCTCTGTGACGCGCATAGCGCCTAGATCGTTCGGCCGATTTTCATTAAATTTGGCACAAAGTTAGTTTGTAGCATGGGGGTGTGCACCTAGAAGTGATTTTTCGAAAATTCGATTTTGTTCTTTTTCTATCTCAATTTTAAGAACATTTTCTGGAGCAAAATTATCATAAGATGGACGAGTAGATTACGAAATTATCATAACGTAGAATGGGAGAGCGAATGAACATAGTCAATTGGCGAGAAATACGTCATCCATTATTTGTAAATATACAGGCGAACCGAATGACCTTTTAATTTTCAACTACGGGCAAAGCCGTGCTGGTACCACTAGTTTGCTACATTTCCATCGTTTTTTAATCTCAGTAAAACCAACTGAAGTGGAGCCACTTCACGCGTTTTCATCAAGTACATTACTTTTTTGCGCAAAAATCTTTTCCGTCCCATACGAGCGAAAGCGATGCCTTGTTAAGACGCATTAGACTTTTTTAAAGTACACTTTTGCGTACCAAACGATATTCGCTAATTAAGATGTGACTTTGTAGAACTTTGCAATTGATGTATAGAATGCGAGATAACGACTAATTCATGTAACAAAAGCAGTCCTTCCTTTAAAGCACTACTTTTTTCAAAAAAAATTTAACTCTTAGAAGAATAAAGTCAATTCCGCGGGATCCCGGAATATCGCGGGATTGGTTCTTTACAGTTGCGAAAGCCCGCGGGACTGGAAACTTTAATGCAGAGATGCAGACAATGAACAGAAAATCGAGATCCTCATTACACTTCGGCTTTCAACGAAAACGATTTAGAAAATTCCGAAAAATGATCGAGTCATTTAATACAGAAATTGTAACTGAGGTTTAAAAACTAAATATGAAATCCAGTTTGGCAACGCCCAAAAACTCGGCTCTCCTCCCTCCCCCCAATCAAAACAGAACAATGACATTAAAGGAAATGCAAGGTTAAATTTCGGAAAGACATTAAGATAAAGACGTTCGAGCTAGCAACGACCCTGAAAGAAGGATAACGGGGACAACAACCACTATGCGGAAAGCATTCATAAGTTATGCTGTCTTGTATTTACGCTGAGCTTTGGAAAGAAGATTTGATAATGAGAAAAAAAGAAAAAAAGAACTTTTGTGATCATTTATCAAAGAATGATTTCTATCAGTTAAGGTCATAAATCCATGAACCGTTCTGTTTTGTTAGTGGATAGAACTCTGCGAAGAAATTGAATATAAAACATAAACAGTTGAAGAAAAAATGTTAATAATTTTTTTAGTCTGTATAAGTTTCGTCTACAAGTTTAGATCTATAAAAATAAGACGGCGCGTACAGAACAATTTTGAACCGAAATATTCCTATCGTAGAAAAATCTGTGTAATAAGTATCGTTTTACTATCTTGCGTTCTGCTAGTGAGAAGATCTACTTTTAAACACTGATTTGGAATCCAATATAGAACGTCGCTCATTCAAATCTATAGAGAAAGAAATAGTCCAATTAGGATACGAGAAGGTTCCAGAGAAGGTAATGTGTGCATGAGGTTGTTAAATTTATTTGAGATTACTTGAGTTCTGGTGCACATTTTTGCGCATTCCTATATGTATCCCTTCGTCCTCTATCGTAGTCGTAGTTAAAAGTAAAAACTGCTAAGATTTAATTTTTTTTTCTTTCCTTTCTTGCAGAGGTTCCCAAACTTCTCCGATCTGCGGCACTCTTTGAAGAATTAAATTTTTTTACGGCACCCTTGTCTATCTCTACTGCATTTGTAAATATTGATATCGTGTTCTCTTCGCGGTACCCCTCGCCTCTCCCTACCTATGGCACTTCAGGCGGTCGCAGTATCTGATGGTTCATATATTTCATCAAAAAATAATAATGTTAAAGGGTAATGATGAAATTTTTTGCTTAAGAAATCACACATAAGTGTGTAATTTGTTAATCAGAAAAAATTGTTTACAGTACTGTTTTTCTTGAAATATATGAGGCGTCGCGTGGGGTACAAAATGACCCGTTATCCGTAGATTGGACCTGTTGCATTATTTCTTTTGAAGGGCAAGGTTAGAAAAAAAAAAGAAAAACGAAAGTCAACATTTCTTTGCCAAGTCATAACGAGCTGATGTGTGCATCACATGACTTCTTTTTACTCCAATTAAATGTCATTTTCTCATTATTTTCAGCTTTAATGTGATTCAATGGTTTACTCTCTAAATATCCCCAACAGTGGCTAAATTGAAACCAGATTTTAAAAAAAGGAAAAAAAAAAGAATTTAAAAAAAAATCGCCAAATTGGTCGCCAAGTTGGCGGCAAAACTTGGCGACCAAAAGACTGGCGATATATCACCAATTGTCCGCCAAATTATAACACCACTTGAGTTCACATCGAAATTAACAATGATTTCCCCCAAAAAAGGTGTAAAAGACCCCCTTAGGAACATCCGAATGCAACCACAAGAGAAGGTGCACAACTAGACCCCACTAGGAGTCTACGTACCAAGTTTCAACTTTCTAGGACATTCCGTTCTTGAGTTATGCGACATACATACACACATACATACGTACGTACATACAGACGTCACTAGAAAACTCGTTGTAATTAACTCGGGGATCGTCAAAATGTATATTTCGGGTGTCTGTACGTTCCTAGGCATATATCCACGTGTGGTCGGGTTGAAAAAAAAACTCAACATTCACTCGGGGGTGAGCAAAATGGAAATTAAGGCCGATTTTTGAGTGAAATTTTTTTTGCGAATACAATATCCTTCCTTTTTACTTTCTTCTATATCTAATATATAGAAGAAAGTATTGGATTCGTGCAAATTTTCGAATTTCGAATTTTGACGGATTCGAACGTTTTGAGGTGTGCTGAGTCCATTTCGACCATTTTTGGAAAATGTCTGTCTGTCTGTATGTGTGTGTGTATGTGTGTGTGTGTGTGTGTATGTGTGTCACGTCTGTGTGTGACCAGTTTTTTGTGGCCGCTCTACAACAAAAACTACCGCATGAAATCGAACGAAATTTAGTACACGTATGTGCCCCTATGTGAACTTGTGCCCATTAGTTTTTGGCGCGAATTCCTCCAAGGGGGGTGGAGCAATGGGACGTTTTTCGAGTTACGCGTGCTTGCTATTCCTCAGGAAGTAACTGGCGGAATCAAACAAAATTTGGTCCATATGTTGGTATTAACAGGAACAGGTGCTGATTCAATTTCGGTGTCAATAACTTAAACGGGGGTTGAGCTATAGAACGTTTTTTGTCGTCAATTGTGACTGCTGTATCTCAAGAAATAATGAACGGAATGAAAGAAAAATTTATCGGCAAGTAGCCCTTAGTGGGTATAAGAGCTGATTTTATTTTGGTGTCAACAGCTAAAACGGGGGTAGCGCAATCGCCCGTTCTTTTTTTCCATTGTGAGTGCCCTATCTCAAGAAGTAATGCTACGTTCTGGTTGAAATTTGGAATATATGTGAATCCATATGTAAACAGGCTTTGGTTCAATTTTGACGCCAATCGCTCCAAGAGGTGTTGATTTTTTTTTTTTTTTTTTTTTTTTTTTTTTTTTTGCGAATAAAAATAGTTTTATTAATGCAACAATAAGAAAGATAAATCGTAATAGATTGTCGTCTGCGTATTTCTCGTGATTTTAATTGTATGGAAATGACCGGAAATATTATCTCAATGATTTAAAATTTTTAACTGTTGCCATCTTATGTTTGTTAACAAATAAAATATTTGTAATTAATTCAAGCAAGGCTTTTAAAATAACTTTCAATTTTTGCTCTTTGCTTTGCTTTTGCAATAATTCAGACATTGGGATGGTCGTCAAGTTTTTGCATGAGTAATTTTGTTTTTGTTGGGAATATTGCTTCCTCGTCAAGAATGGGGAGGGATCAGAAAAAGGAAAAATATAGAAGAAAGTTTCGTGATGGCCACAATATACTAGTTTGTAAAAGGAAGAAAAAGGATAATGTTGTTTCAAACAAATGGAAAGTTTGTATGAACGAAGATATGATGAACATTTTTAATTGTTTTCGATTTTATTGAATGCTAAGTAGACACATTTTTCAAAGCAGTAACTGAACTAGTATGTTGTGGCCATTACGAAACTTTCTTCTATATATTTTTTTTTTCTGTTCCCTCCCCATGCTTGACAATATGCAACATTCCCAACAAAAACAAAATTACACATGCAAAAACTAGACGACCATCCCAATGTCTGAATTATTGCAAAAGCAAAGCAAAGAGCAAAAATTGAAAGTTATTTTAAAAGCCTTAAATATTTTATTTGTTAACAAACATAAGATGGCAACAGTTAAAAATTTTAAATCATTCAGATAATATTTCCGATCATTTCCATACAATTCGGAACTCCAGCGCTCGAATACGCTACCTTGCGGTGATTTATAAAACTGCGAATGCAACTAAAACTTTGCCACGTTGCGTTCCATGTGTGTCTGTTGACGTAAACACAGGCAGTTTGTTCTGAGTATTTATTAACGCAATCGATGTGTCTTAGTTTGCTTTCAGCTACAGAAATTAATTCGTCCCTTAGTAGTATTCTCGAGCTCCTCAAAATAATGTTAGTTTTCATTATTTCCTTAATAATAGGCGAAAGCGAAAATTCTGGATTAACAAACTTGGATAACGTTCTACAAGGTAAAAAATTTTATTGTTTTGTATGAATTTGTAAGAATATGGGAGTTTTTTTAATCTTAAATTAATTAAACTTACCATATTTTACAGCAGCATTTAGTTGGAATGGACAGTATGCAAAATATTTTCTTGAATATATTATCGTAGAACAAAATGAATAACCGAGAAAGAATTTACTTTATTCCTTTTATTCTCAGCTGAAAGGTATCGCCAAATTTGTTTAGGGTTATAATTTTGGCATTGTGCGAGCAAAGTAGCCTTGGCGAGATTTCGCGTTTTTAGTTAAACCATTTTCAATTTTTATCATGAGTGGAATAAAATGGTAGTAAGATTACAGAATTCGATAAGTAAAAAGAAATAATTGTCAATCAACTGAAAAGAAAACTACCACCATATATCCGTGAGAATTTTGTTGATGATTTGCATAACATGACACAATTAAATCGTAACTCAGAAATTAGAAAAATCGAAACAGAAAATTTTTAAATTAACCGATTCGGGAATTCAAGAGAAATAACTCAGCTACAAATGGAAAACAAGCGCTAGCCAAAGCAAAGCAAAGAAGTATCATCTTCTTTTGGTAATAATTTGTAATGTCATATTAAATTTTCTAGCATTAATTGTTATTCTTGTCAGGCCACAATTATTATTTAGTTTTATCAAGAATTGATAAATATCGAATTCAACATCGTGAAAATGGCTGCTTAGAACTACGAACTACGTACTTTGCATTAATGTTTGACGTTTAGTAATGCTTCTTGAATTGTCATTTCTTTCTACGCGGGTCAGAATATCAACAAGACTTTGAAAATTAATTTAAAAAGAATAAAGCGAAACAATCATACGTACGAACAAAAATCACAACACTTTTAGCATTTTCTTCGTTACCATGTGCGTTTGTTTTAGTTTTCAATTCCGCCATTAGACAGTGACTTCAGTGCCCCCTATAGTTCGTTGGAGTTGCGAATTAAAATCACGAGAAATACGCAGACGACAATCTATTACAATTTATCTTTCTTATTGTTGCATTAATAAAGCTATTTTTATTTGCAAAAAAAAAAAAAATCAAAACCTCTTGGAGCGATTGGCGTCAAAATTGAACCAAAGCCTGTTTACATATGGATTAACATATATTCCAAATTTCAACCAGAATGTAGTATTACTTCTTGAGATAGGGCACTCACAATGGAAAAAAAGAACGGGCGATTGCGCTACTCCCTTTCTAGCTGTTGACACCAAAATAAAATCAGCTCTTATACCCACTAAGGGCTACTTGCCGATAAATTTTTGAGCAATCACGATTGCTTATTGTTCTCATTTGACAGTCCTTGACGTTGGGATTATTTTTCAGCTTGGACCAGCAGCACCACCGCCCACCGGCGCGGCGGCGGCACGGCTGCTCTGTTCCTGAGCACTGTCCACTCCGGAATCCACTTCTGCTGGGTGGTGACGTCCATATCCTTCACACGCATGCTCATACACACTCGCCAACGCGTGAGCGCCTTTACACACATACACAGGCCTACGTACACACACTTAAGCCTGCACACACACTACACACATAACCACCCAGGAGGAGGGACATGCTTGGGGGGGGAGCCATTTCTAGAAACAATAACTCTAATGAGTAGGGTCTTGTAGCAACTCGTGATTGCGAAAAACATAATTTGAATTCAAAGTTTCAGAATTCAAATTAGATTTTTTTTTTAATTCTTTCATTTCGTTCATTATTTCTTGAGATGCAGCAGTCACAATTGACGACAAAAAACGTTCTATAGCTCAACCCCCGTTTGAGTTATTGACACCAAAATTGAATCAGCACCTGTTCCTGTTGATGGCAACATATGGACCAAATTTTGTTTGATTCCGCCAGTTACTTCCTGAGGAATAGCAAGCACGCGTAACTCAAAAAACGTCCCATTGCTCCACCCCCCTTGGAGGAATTCGCGCCAAAAACCAATGGGCACAAGTTCACATAGGGGCACATATGTGTACCAAATTTCGTTCGATTTCATGCGGTAGTTTTTGCTGTAGAGCGGCCACAAAAAACTGGTCACACACAGACGTGACACACATACACACACACACACACACACACACACACACACACAGAGACAGACAGACATTTTCCAAAAATAGTCGAAATGGACTCAGCACACCTCAAAACGTTCGAATCCGTCAAAATTCGAAATTCTAAAATTTGCACGAATCCAATACTTTCTTCTATATATTAGATATAGAAGAAAGTAAAAATGCGTGCGGCAAATATGCAGGGCTTAATTTACATGCCAGTCTAGCTTTTCTGCACCTTTTTTTCAGCTTTAAATAACTTTTTGCTTTTATTTATTCTTTTTTTCTTTTTGGCAGTTTTCTACAGAAATAAAGGGTTTAGAGGGTCACTACCTTCTCTCTTTTTACTTCCTTTTACAAACTAGTATGTTGTGGCCATCACGAAACTTTCTTCTATATTTTTCTTTTTTTTTTCTGATCCCTCCCCATGCTTGACGAGGAAGCAATATTCCCAACAAAAACAAAATTACACATGCAAAAACTTGACGACCATCCCAATGTCTGAATTATTGCAAGAGCAAAGCAAAGAGCGAAAATTGAAAGTTATTTTAAAAGCCTTGCTTGAATTAATTACAAATATTTTATTTGTTAACAAACGCAAGATGGCAACAATTAAAATTTTTAAATCATTGAGATAATATTTCCTATCATTTCCATACATAATTAAAATCACGAGAAATACGCAGACGACAATCTATTACGATTTATCTTTCTTATTGTTGCATTAATAAAGCTATTTTTATTCGCCAAAAAAAAAAAAAAAAAATCAACACCTCTTGGAGCGATTGGCGTCAAAATTGAACCAAAGCCTGTTTACGTATGGATTCACATATATTCCAAATTTCAACCAGAACGTATAGTCCAGTCAATAGGTAGAAAAAAACGGGCTTGCCTTACAAAAAATGGGGTCAAAGATTTTATTTTTTTAATTTGTGTATACTAGTGCCAATATGAAAAAACCAAGTTATCCAACACGAAAGACCTCGGGAAAACTTTTGGGGGCCGAAAACCCCCAAAAATTTGTGACTTTTTCTAGTATTTTCAAAATATCTCAAAAATGGTTAAAATTACAAAAAAACTTTCAATGCAAATGTTAAAGAGGATTAAATTTCCTTCAACTTTTGTCATTACAACATTTTTGTAGCATGAAAAGCAAGCGAGTTACAGCTTCTTGAAAGTCACACTTTTTCTGAACCCCTTCAGCGAAGTGCGTGAAAGCGCATCGGATAACGGAGGAAAAAAGGAGAAACGCCGGCAGTCTGACCTTGGAAATCATTTGTCTTTCACAGCTGAGGGTAAATGCCTCCGTTCCCTTTAATTTAAACAAAACACCCCCATTCCATCCCCCCCCCCTTTTTTCCTCAAAATGAGATGAATCGACTCAATAGCTACTCATGTTGGTCACTTCAGGGTTTGAGCGAGAGTATGTTTTATCAATTTGTGTGTTCTGAATTACTATTTTTTTCCTAGAAATGATTACGCCTGACCAAAGTTTTTTTTTTATTATTATTATCATTATTATTTGCGAAATCAGTTTACATGAATGCGAAATAAAGATTGTGAAGGGGAAGGGAACAGAAAATCTTCAAAGATGCAGCGCAAAACGGCAAAATGAAGAACATCAGCGTTTTTTGAAGTTCTTATAAGAAGTGACAATTCACACTGTCTGTCACAAATGCTATATCAATGAGCAATCAATCTCTTCCCTTGAAGTAATGGTTGAACCTAACATGTTAACTAAATTCCTTAAGAAAGATTTCTGGCAAATTATAACAAAAAGAATTGTCTTATTCTACTTCTTGAGACATATTTCGAAGAGTGTGGCATTGAAGTCAGGCAGACTCAAGATGATGCCGACTCACTCACTTACTGCTCTTTCAAAGACAAAAGAAATTGAAAAGGTTGTTATAGTGAGCGAGAGGACTGATGACAGCGTTAGGACAGCCTTTCAGCAACTTGTTCTTTTTAAAACCTGGAAGAGGGAATGCTTGTGATTTGTTTTTTCCCCACTAAATCTTTTAAGTTTGACCCCAGCAATATTCTTTTCATCCATGCGTCTAGTGAGTGGTGATACGACTTCGGCAATCTTTGGCCAAGGCAAAATTAAGTTGTACAAAATAGTCAAAAAAAAAAAAAAAACCTCCTGAAATTAAGGAAGCTATTGAAGTATTTATGGACCCAATCTGTCATCATGATGCCTTCCTTAGCTGCAGCTGGAGAAAACATTTTGCAAATATTATACACAGGTGACGTAAAGTATTTGAACCTATCTTTGGATACTTTGCAATTTAATCTTTTTATAAAACTAGTATACAGGGCTAAGATAAATCTTGCAGGGCTACCTCCAACGTGCTGGGAGGGGGGGGGGGCATGCTGGACGTTATCACTCATATCGGTTCTACCACCAAATTCAAAGTTGGTTGGGCAACATAATTGATCCAGAGAAATGGGGTTGGGAACGCAGGACGCAAGGTCTAATGCATGTTGACACGAAAAGATATTCAGTTACTCAGAATCTTTTGAAGATTGTACCTTGTACCTGCAAGAAAAATTACACTGGAGCCTGTTCTTGTCACAAGGCAGGCTTAAAATGCTCCAGCACGTGCAAACACTGCAGTGGCACAAATTGTGAAAATGTTGTAGAAATTTCATCTTTGGATGAGACTGCTGAAGAAGATAATTTGTTCCAGGCGCTTTTGGAATTACCGCAACAAGGAGATGAACAATTCAAGGACCAAAGCTTCTTTCTACCCCCTACAACTCTGAACTGGGAGAACCTGGACCTTCAAAACGGCTTCGAAGAAGATAAACAGCGTATTTTGTTGTTATTTCTCTATTTGCTTTAAGGTCGAATGAATCTCTCTGTAATTTAGATGTATGTATTAATCTTCTACAGTTGGATTTTCATTTTGTAAGGTAATTCTTATGGGTTTTTCATGCCTCAAAAAGTCAGTTTCTGCAGAATTTTTTTCGAAGTGTTCATTACGTATTACTATTGTACCTTTATTTATTCATTTTTATGTCTATTGCTTGCTTATTATCACCCTAATATTTATTCATTCACATTTATATTCGAATATTGCATTTTCGCTTGTAATAGAATAGATGGTACGAATTATGTGCTTTAAATGAATGTGAGAAGATTTTGTAATTCAATTACAAACTGCAATATAAATCATATGTTATTGGAGTCTGACTGAAGACTATCTCTGTCAGACTAGAAATATTAGTTCGTGAGCGGTGGGGGAGGGTTTATTATTATTATTGTATCAGAGCATAGGATGCATGACTGTGTTGATTGTTTGCTTATTAGCTGCCTAATATTCATTCCTTCGCATTAATATTTAAAAATCGCATCTTTGTTTGCAATAATTAGACTGAAATGTACGAATTATATCCCTCAAATAAATGTATATATTATGTAATCCAGTTACAAACAACAATATATCATCTATTATTGGAGTCTGATGAAGACCACCTCTGTCAGATCAGAAAAGTTAATTCGTGAGCAGTGGGGAAGGTTTTTTTTAAAATTTATTATTGCATCGTCGTATGTGCTTTAAATGAATGCGTATATATGTATTTCAGTTTCATAATACATCGTTTGTTTTTGGAGTCTAGTGGGAACTAATCTGTCAGCCAGAATTGCTACTGTGTCCAGCGGGGGGGGGGGGAGGTGAGCAAAAAACTCAAACTACTCTAACTGTCGATAAACTCTCTGAAACTAAAGTTTCTATTGAAGTTCTAATAATTATGACGCCTTGCTTTCAGTGTGAAAGCTTTTTTTTTCGGAGTGGAGGAAAACTGCCTATTTTCAAAGAGCTATAGCAAGCTTGTTATGTGTGCTACAAAAAAGTTGTAAATACAAAAGTTGTAGGAAATTTTATGTTCTTTAAACTTTACATTTAAAACTTTTTTCTAAGTTGAACCATTTCGGAGATATTTTGGAAAAAACAAAAAAAGTCATAAATTTTTGTGGTTTTTCGGCTCCCAAAAGTTCTCACGGAATCTTTCGTGTTGGATAACTTGGTTTTTCCATGTCGGCACCAATATGTACAAATTAAAAAAATAAAATCTTTGACCCCATTTTCTGCAAGGTAAAATGTATCTATTGACTGGACTAGTAGCATTACTTCTTGAGATAGGGTACTCACAATGGAAAAAAAGAACGGGCGATTGCGCTACCCCCTTTTTACTTTCTTCTATATCTAATATATAGAAGAAAGTATTGGATTCGTGCAAATTTTCGAATTTCGAATTTTGACGGATTCAAACGTTTTGAGGTGTGCTGAGTTCATTTCGACTATTTTTGGAAAATGTCTGTCTGTCTGTGTGTGTGTGTGTGTGTGTGTGTGTGTATGTATGTATGTGTGTGTATGTATGTGTGTCACGTCTGTGTGTGACCAGTTTTTTGTGGCCGCTCTACAGCAAAAACTACCGCATGAAATCGAACGAAATTTGGTACACATATGTGCCCCTATGTGAACTTGTGCCCATTGGTTTTTGGCGCGAATTCCTCCAAGGGGGGTGGAGCAATGGGACGTTTTTTGAGTTACGCGTGCTTGCTATTCCTCAGGAAGTAACTGGCGGAATCAAACAAAATTTGGTCCATATGTTGCCATTAACAGGAACACGTGCTGATTCAATTTTGGTGTCAATAACTCAAACGGGGGTTGAGCTATAGAACGTTTTTTTGTCGGCAATTGTGACTGCTGTATCTCAAGAAATAATGAACGGAATGAAAGAAAAATTTATCGGCAAGTAGCCCTTAGTGGGTATAAGAGATGATTTTATTTTGGTGTCAACAGCTAAAAAGAGGGTAGCGCAATCACCCGTTCTTTTTTTCCATTGTGAGTACCCTATCTCAAGAAGTAATGCTACGTTCTGGTTGAAATTTGGAATATATGTGAATCCTTACGTAAACAGGCTTTGGTTCAATTTTGACGCCAATCGCGCCAAGAGGTGTTGATTTTTTTTTTTTTTTTTTTTTTTGCGAATAAAAATAGCTTTATTAATGCAACAATAAGAAAGATAAATCGTAATAGATTGTCGTCTGCGTATTTCTCGTGATTTTAATTGTATGGAAATGATCGGAAATATTATCTCAATGATTTAAAATTTTTAACTGTTGCCATCTTATGTTTGTTAACAAATAAAATATTTGTAATTAATTCAAGCAAGGCTTTTAAAATAACTTTCAATTTTCGCTCTTTGCTTTGCTTTTGCAATAATTCAGACATTGGGACGGTCGTCAAGTTTTTGCATGTGTAATTTTGTTTTTGTTGGGAATATTGCTTCCTCGTCAAGCATGGGGAGGGATCAGAAAAAAAAAAAATATATAGAAGAAAGTTTCGTGATGGCCACAACATACTAGTTAGCTGTTGACACCAAAATAAAATCAGCTCTTATACCCATAAGGGCTACTTGCCGATAAATTTTTCTTTCATTTCGTTCATTATTTCTTGAGATGCAGCAGTCACAATTGACGACAAAAAACGTTCTATAGCTCAACCCCCGTTTGAGTTATTGACACCAAAATTGAATCAGCACCTGTTCCTGTTGATGGCAACATATGGACCAAATTTTGTTTGATTCCGCCAGTTACTTCCTGAGGAATAGCAAGCACGCGTAACTCAAAAAACGTCCCATTGCTCCACCCCCCTTGGAGGAATTCGCGCCAAAAACCAATGGGCACAAGTTCACATAGGGGCACATATGTGTACCAAATTTCGTTCGATTTCATGCGGTAGTTTTTGCTGTAGAGCGGCCACAAAAAACTGGTCACACACAGACGTGACACACATACACACACACACACACACACACACACACAGAGACAGACAGACATTTTCCAAAAATAGTCGAAATGGACTCAGCACACCTCAAAACGTTCGAATCCGTCAAAATTCGAAATTCTAAAATTTGCACGAATCCAATACTTTCTTCTATATATTAGATATAGAAGAAAGTAAAAATGCGTGCGGCAAATATGCAGGGCTTAATTTACATGCCAGTCTAGCTTTTCTGCACCTTTTTTTCAGCTTTAAATAACTTTTTGCTTTTATTTATTCTTTTTTTCTTTTTGGCAGTTTTCTACAGAAATAAAGGGTTTAGAGGGTCACTACCTTCTCTCTTTTTACTTCCTTTTACAAACTAGTATGTTGTGGCCATCACGAAACTTTCTTCTATATTTTTCTTTTTTTTTCTGATCCCTCCCCATGCTTGACGAGGAAGCAATATTCCCAACAAAAACAAAATTACACATGCAAAAACTTGACGACCATCCCAATGTCTGAATTATTGCAAGAGCAAAGCAAAGAGCGAAAATTGAAAGTTATTTTAAAAGCCTTGCTTGAATTAATTACAAATATTTTATTTGTTAACAAACGCAAGATGGCAACAATTAAAATTTTTAAATCATTGAGATAATATTTCCTATCATTTCCATACATAATTAAAATCACGAGAAATACGCAGACGACAATCTATTACGATTTATCTTTCTTATTGTTGCATTAATAAAGCTATTTTTATTCGCCAAAAAAAAAAAAAAAAAAAATCAACACCTCTTGGAGCGATTGGCGTCAAAATTGAACCAAAGCCTGTTTACGTATGGATTCACATATATTCCAAATTTCAACCAGAACGTATAGTCCAGTCAATAGGTAGAAAAAAACGGGCTTGCCTTACAAAAAATGGGGTCAAAGATTTTATTTTTTTAATTTGTGTATACTAGTGCCAATATGAAAAAACCAAGTTATCCAACACGAAAGACCTCGGGAAAACTTTTGGGGGCCGAAAACCCCCAAAAATTTGTGACTTTTTCTAGTATTTTCAAAATATCTCAAAAATGGTTAAAATTACAAAAAAACTTTCAATGCAAATGTTAAAGAGGATTAAATTTCCTTCAACTTTTGTCATTACAACATTTTTGTAGCATGAAAAGCAAGCGAGTTACAGCTTCTTGAAAGTCACACTTTTTCTGAACCCCTTCAGCGAAGTGCGTGAAAGCGCATCGGATAACGGAGGAAAAAAGGAGAAACGCCGGCAGTCTGACCTTGGAAATCATTTGTCTTTCACAGCTGAGGGTAAATGCCTCCGTTCCCTTTAATTTAAACAAAACACCCCCATTCTATCCCCCCCCCCCCTTTTTTCCTCAAAATGAGATGAATCGACTCAATAGCTACTCATGTTGGTCACTTCAGGGTTTGAGCGAGAGTATGTTTTATCAATTTGTGTGTTCTGAATTACTATTTTTTTCCTAGAAATGATTACGCCTGACCAAAGTTTTTTTTTTATTATTATTATCATTATTATTTGCGAAATCAGTTTACATGAATGCGAAATAAAGATTGTGAAGGGGAAGGGAACAGAAAATCTTCAAAGATGCAGCGCAAAACGGCAAAATGAAGAACATCAGCGTTTTTTGAAGTTCTTATAAGAAGTGACAATTCACACTGTCTGTCACAAATGCTATATCAATGAGCAATCAATCTCTTCCCTTGAAGTAATGGTTGAACCTAACATGTTAACTAAATTCCTTAAGAAAGATTTCTGGCAAATTATAACAAAAAGAATTGTCTTATTCTACTTCTTGAGACATATTTCGAAGAGTGTGGCATTGAAGTCAGGCAGATTCAAGATGATGCCGACTCACTCACTTACTGCTCTTTCAAAGACAAAAGAAATTGAAAAGGTTGTTATAGTGAGCGAGAGGACTGATGACAGCGTTAGGACAGCCTTTCAGCAACTTGTTCTTTTTAAAACCTGGAAGAGGGAATGCTTGTGATTTGTTTTTTCCCCACTAAATCTTTTAAGTTTGACCCCAGCAATATTCTTTTCATCCATGCGTCTAGTGAGTGGTGATACGACTTCGGCAATCTTTGGCCAAGGCAAAATTAAGTTGTACAAAATAGTCAAAAAAAAAAAAAAAAAAACCTCCTGAAATTAAGGAAGCTATTGAAGTATTTATGGACCCAATCTGTCATCATGATGCCTTCCTTAGCTGCAGCTGGAGAAAACATTTTGCAAATATTATACACAGGTGACGTAAAGTATTTGAACCTATCTTTGGATACTTTGCAATTTAATCTTTTTATAAAACTAGTATACAGGGCTAAGATAAATCTTGCAGGGCTACCTCCAACGTGCTGGGAGGGGGGGGGGCATGCTGGACGTTATCACTCATATCGGTTCTACCACCAAATTCAAAGTTGGTTGGGCAACATAATTGATCCAGAGAAATGGGGTTGGGAACGCAGGACGCAAGGTCTAATGCATGTTGACACGAAAAGATATTCAGTTACTCAGAATCTTTTGAAGATTGTACCTTGTACCTGCAAGAAAAATTACACTGGAGCCTGTTCTTGTCACAAGGCAGGCTTAAAATGCTCCAGCACGTGCAAACACTGCAGTGGCACAAATTGTGAAAATGTTGTAGAAATTTCATCTTTGGATGAGACTGCTGAAGAAGATAATTTGTTCCAGGCGCTTTTGGAATTACCGCAACAAGGAGATGAACAATTCAAGGACCAAAGCTTCTTTCTACCCCCTACAACTCTGAACTGGGAGAACCTGGACCTTCAAAACGGCTTCGAAGAAGATAAACAGCGTATTTTGTTGTTATTTCTCTATTTGCTTTAAGGTCGAATGAATCTCTCTGTAATTTAGATGTATGTATTAATCTTCTACAGTTGGATTTTCATTTTGTAAGGTAATTCTTATGGGTTTTTCATGCCTCAAAAAGTCAGTTTCTGCAGAATTTTTTTCGAAGTGTTCATTACGTATTACTATTGTACCTTTATTTATTCATTTTTATGTCTATTGCTTGCTTATTATCACCCTAATATTTATTCATTCACATTTATATTCGAATATTGCATTTTCGCTTGTAATAGAATAGATGGTACGAATTATGTGCTTTAAATGAATGTGAGAAGATTTTGTAATTCAATTACAAACTGCAATATAAATCATATGTTATTGGAGTCTGACTGAAGACTATCTCTGTCAGACTAGAAATATTAGTTCGTGAGCGGTGGGGGAGGGTTTATTATTATTATTGTATCAGAGCATAGGATGCATGACTGTGTTGATTGTTTGCTTATTAGCTGCCTAATATTCATTCCTTCGCATTAATATTTAAAAATCGCATCTTTGTTTGCAATAATTAGACTGAAATGTACGAATTATATCCCTCAAATAAATGTATATATTATGTAATCCAGTTACAAACAACAATATATCATCTATTATTGGAGTCTGATGAAGACCACCTCTGTCAGATCAGAAAAGTTAATTCGTGAGCAGTGGGGAAGGTTTTTTTTAAAATTTATTATTGCATCGTCGTATGTGCTTTAAATGAATGCGTATATATGTATTTCAGTTTCATAATACATCGTTTGTTTTTGGAGTCTAGTGGGAACTAATCTGTCAGCCAGAATTGCTACTGTGTCCAGCGGGGGGGGGGGGGGAGGTGAGCAAAAAACTCAAACTACTCTAACTGTCGATAAACTCTCTGAAACTAAAGTTTCTATTGAAGTTCTAATAATTATGACGCCTTGCTTTCAGTGTGAAAGCTTTTTTTTTTCGGAGTGGAGGAAAACTGCCTATTTTCAAAGAGCTATAGCAAGCTTGTTATGTGTGCTACAAAAAAGTTGTAAATACAAAAGTTGTAGGAAATTTTATGTTCTTTAAACTTTACATTTAAAACTTTTTTCTAAGTTGAACCATTTCGGAGATATTTTGGAAAAAACAAAAAAAGTCATAAATTTTTGTGGTTTTTCGGCTCCCAAAAGTTCTCACGGAATCTTTCGTGTTGGATAACTTGGTTTTTCCATGTCGGCACCAATATGTACAAATTAAAAAAATAAAATCTTTGACCCCATTTTCTGCAAGGTAAAATGTATCTATTGACTGGACTAGTAGCATTACTTCTTGAGATAGGGTACTCACAATGGAAAAAAAGAACGGGCGATTGCGCTACCCCCTTTTTACTTTCTTCTATATCTAATATATAGAAGAAAGTATTGGATTCGTGCAAATTTTCGAATTTCGAATTTTGACGGATTCAAACGTTTTGAGGTGTGCTGAGTTCATTTCGACTATTTTTGGAAAATGTCTGTCTGTCTGTGTGTGTGTGTGTGTGTGTGTATGTATGTATGTGTGTGTATGTATGTGTGTCACGTCTGTGTGTGACCAGTTTTTTGTGGCCGCTCTACAGCAAAAACTACCGCATGAAATCGAACGAAATTTGGTACACATATGTGCCCCTATGTGAACTTGTGCCCATTGGTTTTTGGCGCGAATTCCTCCAAGGGGGGTGGAGCAATGGGACGTTTTTTGAGTTACGCGTGCTTGCTATTCCTCAGGAAGTAACTGGCGGAATCAAACAAAATTTGGTCCATATGTTGCCATTAACAGGAACACGTGCTGATTCAATTTTGGTGTCAATAACTCAAACGGGGGTTGAGCTATAGAACGTTTTTTTTGTCGGCAATTGTGACTGCTGTATCTCAAGAAATAATGAACGGAATGAAAGAAAAATTTATCGGCAAGTAGCCCTTAGTGGGTATAAGAGATGATTTTATTTTGGTGTCAACAGCTAAAAAGAGGGTAGCGCAATCACCCGTTCTTTTTTTCCATTGTGAGTACCCTATCTCAAGAAGTAATGCTACGTTCTGGTTGAAATTTGGAATATATGTGAATCCTTACGTAAACAGGCTTTGGTTCAATTTTGACGCCAATCGCGCCAAGAGGTGTTGATTTTTTTTTTTTTTTTTTTTTTTTTTTTTTGCGAATAAAAATAGCTTTATTAATGCAACAATAAGAAAGATAAATCGTAATAGATTGTCGTCTGCGTATTTCTCGTGATTTTAATTGTATGGAAATGATCGGAAATATTATCTCAATGATTTAAAATTTTTAACTGTTGCCATCTTATGTTTGTTAACAAATAAAATATTTGTAATTAATTCAAGCAAGGCTTTTAAAATAACTTTCAATTTTCGCTCTTTGCTTTGCTTTTGCAATAATTCAGACATTGGGACGGTCGTCAAGTTTTTGCATGTGTAATTTTGTTTTTGTTGGGAATATTGCTTCCTCGTCAAGCATGGGGAGGGATCAGAAAAAAAAAAAAATATATAGAAGAAAGTTTCGTGATGGCCACAACATACTAGTTAGCTGTTGACACCAAAATAAAATCAGCTCTTATACCCATAAGGGCTACTTGCCGATAAATTTTTCTTTCATTCCGTTCATTATTTCTTGAGATACAGCAGTCACAATTGACGACAAAAAAACGTTCTATAGCTCAACCCCCGTTTGAGTTATTGACACCAAAATTGAATCAGCACCTGTTCCTGTTAATGGCAACATATGGACCAAATTTTGTTTGATTCCGCCAGTTACTTCCTGAGGAATAGCAAGCACGCGTAACTCAAAAAACGTCCCATTGCTCCACCCCCCTTGAAGGAATTCGCGCCAAAAACCAATGGGCACAAGTTCACATACGGGCACATATGTGTACCAAATTTCGTTCGATTTCATGCGGTAGTTTTTGCTGTAGAGCGGCCACAAAAAACTGGTCACACACAGACGTGACACACATACATACACACACACACACACACACAGACAGACATTTTCCAAAAATAGTCGAAATGAACTCAGCACACCTCAAAACGTTCGAATCCGTCAAAATTCGAAATTCGAAAATTTGCACGAATCCAATACTTTCTTCTATATATTAGATATAGAAGAAAGTAAAAAGGAAGTATTGTATTCGCAAAAAAAATTTCACTAATCGGCCTTAATTTCCATTTTGCTCACCCCCGAATGAATGTTGAGTTTTTTTTTTTTTTTTTCAACCCAACCACACGTGGATATATGCCTAGGAACGTACAGACACACGAAATATCCGTTTTGACGATCCCCGAGTTAATTACAACGAGTTTTCTCGTGACGTCTGTATGTACGTATGTATGTGTGTATGTATGTCGCATAACTCAAGAACAAAATGACCTAGAAAGTTGAAATTTGGTACGTGAGCTCCTAGTGGGGTCTAGTTGTGCACTTTCCTTTTTGGTTGCATTCGGATGCTCCAAAGGGGTTCTTTTGCCCCTTTTTGGAGGGAAATCATTGTTAATTTCGATGTAAACTCAAGTGGTGTTATAGTTTGACGGACACTTGGCAATATATCAAAAGTCTTTTGATCGCCAAGTTGTCGCCAACTTGGCGACAAATTTGGCGGTTTTTTTTTTTTTTTTTTTTGAAATCTGGTTTCAATTAGTCCACTGTTGGTGATATTTAGAGAGTAAACTATTGAATCACATTAAAACTGCCAATAATGAGAAAATGACATTAAATTGGAGTAAAAGGAAGTCATGTGATGCATATATCAGCTCGTTTAATTTTTACATCCTTCACTTGTTTACTTACAAAAAGACATACGTAAGTATAGGCAAAAATTACAGAATAAGCCACAGTTCTTCGAGTTTTTAGAACATGTCATGTCTTGAAATTTACGTTTTGCGAAAAAATCGTTGATAGGAAAAAAAATCAAAATCGATTCCAGAATCAGCATTAAAAACACATAAGAATCAATGAACGAAATAGAGAAACATGACACAACTGAAATTTCACAGTTTAGTGTTACACTGTGCAAATTAATTGTGAAAAAGCTATTTTTTCACGAAATTATACACAGATTGATAAATTTACCGCCAACTCAAGAACGTCGGGAATTTTAAATTGATTGCTAGCTTCAGCAAATCACTGTTTTGGACTACTTAGAACTGGTTTAGGTGAGAAATGGGGAACATTGAACCATTTTTCAGTTTGTTTCTGAGTAGTGATGTGGATCGGGTAAATACCCAGCGGGTAGATAAATATTTTTTGGGTATTTACCCGGGCATTTACCCAAGGCCTGGGTAAATACCCAAAAACTGGGTATTTTACAAAAATTGCAAACAAGTGAATGGGATTTTTTTTTTAAATCTAAATGTGAAATAATTGGTAAAACTGATAGATACATATATGTATTACACAGTTTATAATATTTTTTTATTGAAAGACTTGATGAAATCATGAAAGAAACATATGGTGAACCAAAGAATCTTTCTTTTCAATGTCATAATTGGAGAAGCATAAGCAGTTCATTATGAACTTCAGGATTTCAAAATCACAATCTAGGTTAGTCATATCCAAAATGAAAAAAAAAGGAAGCATGAGGGATGTTTGGAAGAATAAACTGAGAAGTTATTAAGACTATCGTGTTATTTATTTTATTGATATTTAAGTGATAACATGGAAAATATAGAAACAGTTTTCACATTAATAAGCAAAAAAAAGCAAAATATTCTTTGCTGTTGCCTTGCTCATTTGCATTTGCTCCCCTGTAGGGTGGGAAGGTAAATATTTTTTTGGGTATTTTTCCGAAGGCAGGGTAAATCCCCTAATAATTGCGCATTTTGCAAAAAAATTTTAGGTGGTATTAAAAGGTGACTATTTTCTTTTTTAAACATAAATCCTAAAATAAAAGATTAAAAATTTTAAATGTTTATGTATATTATGTGTGTGTGTGTGTATATATGTGTGTGTGTGTGATACAGAATACACCTGAACAATTGAACTAAGTTTGGAGGAAATTTCTGCATAAGATATAGGTAAATAAATAGTAATAATAAATTGAGCGACATTTCGTTACATTTTGATGTCATGCAGGGACATATTACTGCGTTATAAAAGACTAGGACCTTAAAAAATTGATGTTTGCTTTTTTTGTAACCAGTTAATCTTTTTACTTTTTGTAGAATGGCTTTTTATATCTGAAATTTGGCTATCGACATTGATCAGGCATATCCAACACATTTAATGTGAATATCATATTAGATTGCTAAGCTGTTTCACACAATAATTCTTTAAATATGTGATCAAAATACAATTTTTGGGCAAAAATTTATTGTTTTATATATTGTTGGTTGTATACAAAAAAGTATTTTAGTTGAATATAAATTTTTGAAATAAATACCCGGGTATTTACCCATTTTGGGCATTTACCCGGGTATATACCCTGGGTATTTACCCCTAAAAATAAATACCCGGGTATTTTACATCACTATTTCTGAGAGAAAAGGAAGTCTTGCTTCAGAAATACGTTTCGCATTCGCTCATTTTACAGTACAAAAACAGCAACTAGAAACAGGCTAAGATTATCGCTCTGTTTGCAATTGGTATAGTAAAACAGGCTGCTTCTCTGTTTTTTAAAGACTGGAGAGTGTTGAGAAAAGGCAAATGGGAAAGAATAAGGGAGAAAAACACTAAAATAGAATTGATTGCTACACTGAAACAGTAAAAAATTTGCAAAGACCTTTAAAATCATGTATTGAATTGATATTCATTCTTGAAGCATACAATGCAGACTTCTCACTGCAAATCGAAAGGCAAGAAAAAAACAGAAAAAAAAAACCTTTATGTGAAGCTAATCAAATGACGAGTCAAAACTTAAATTGTTAATTATAATTTAAGAGCCAACAATATAAGTTCTTAATGATTATATATCTGGCTATTAAGACTATGCCAGTGTAAACCCTCTTAACAAATACTCTGGGTCGTTCTCAATGTAGATGGAATTGGAAGTCGAGTTCTTAGGGATGGAATGATGGTTTCATCGAACCACCTTAAGCTTGAAACGCTCCAGTAGCCATGTTGATATTTAATAAAATTACGATCTTGCACCAAAATTTAACAAAAAACGAAAAAAAAAAAAGTTTGAAAAAGGAAAAAAAAAAAAAAAAACTATCACCTTCCTACAATAACTGATTAGCGCATCATTAAAAGAACTGAAACTCTAAAATTCCAAGACCTCCTTAACTTAAATTATTCGAACGCAACACGTTTTTCGTGTCAGACATGAACGTTTTAAATGACATTTATGAAGAAAAAGCGCGGGAAGTGGGCAGTATATCAGCTCCTATTATCGCAAGAGAAAAAAGGACACACACGAATGGCTTCTTTGTCTTGATCGCAAAATCTTTCTTTTGTTTATAGGAAGTTGGAGCAGCGTACAATAGGTCTCACTGGCAGGTGAAAAGTTATAGCGGGGCTTAAAGAAAGGACGAAAACAAGTTCTGGGGCATGCAATTATATGGTTGAAATATTTTTTAAAGACAAAAAAATGCACAAAGAAAGTTTCTCAAAAACACGGAAATAATGCAAAAGAAATGAGATTGTAATTATCTACATCAGAAAGTATTGAAGTATTGTGACAAAAAATGTGTAAAACTACAACTAATTAACCGCTAGTATGGTTCGGTAAAGGGCAGAAAAAAGAGTTAGGAACTACGAAAAAGTTGAAATACTATTCTTTAAATGCTACTTCTTGAGGAGTCTTGATGATCTCAATTCACCATAATAGAAGTAGATAACTTCGTATTAGAGAGTCATTGTTCTTTTGTAGTTGCAATTCGATTCATTAGTTTTCGTGCTTTGTAATCCTCTCCGTAATTTTTAGAAAGCTGATTTTTTTTCTTTGAGGTCGATAGAATTGTATCACCCTATTACTGAACGAGAGCTTGCATCTACAATTTTTCAACATAGGTTCTTCACTTGCAACAACATCCTTACAAGCCTTTGAAGGTGTGATTGGTACAGCATCGCGTCTGTATTTTACAAAAAGCATTTTTGTTCTGAGAAATCAGGACGTTTGGCCCTCAGTCCAAAGAAGTAGGAAAAATGAGACGAGTATCCACATTACTAAAGAAAGTTTAGTTATTCACAAAACCATCTTTAAATAAATTAGCCCACGAACATCATCTGTATAGGGGAGGGTGGCCCAAAGCGGGGGGGGGCCTTCGTATTCCGCTCCCCCCCCCCCCCCCCCCCATGGTGTGTAAGCGGCGATGAATACCGTATGTCGTGTTTACATGAACACCCACCCCCGAGTTTTTATCAGTCCCAGCGAAACAGCAAAGAAGCGTTAGGGCGCAACCAGGCTTAAAATAAAAAAATGATACATTTCTTTTTTAAAAAATGAAGTTTTATAACTTGTGATTAGTCGAAGACCAGCTTATTTTTTTGATTGTCAATAATATTACGTTATTCTGACACCATCCACCTACAAACTACGATGGTCATTTCGTTTGTTTCTTTTTTAAATTTAAAGTTATATAATTATTGAAATAAAAAACGTGCCTTTGGACAAAGCGGTTAAAGGATTTAATCATATATTTCTTCAATTTCTTGAATCGTGTGCTAACTTAGATTTTCTATTTCAATAGGATAAGTATAACTTTAAAAAGTTATTTTTCAGGATGGCAATTAATTAGTCAATTAATTTAATCAGTCAGTTCTTTATGTTTTATAAACAAATGTGCTGACTTTAAATTGGATACGTACAACTGTTTTATATATATTTTTGTATAATGGCAAGTAGCTAGTCAACTATTTTAATCATTTATAACTTCATATTTGATTGGCAAATGTACCAAATCACAATCAATTAAGCTTACCCGCTTTGATCTTCCTGGTAGGGCAAAGCGGGTTTTTACAATGTTTGTAAAGTTTAATAAATATAAGGTTTGAAATAATATAAAAATCACTTTTAATTTTGAAGTTTAAGAACCCTGCTAGGAAATAAAACCGAAATTGTTGCGATAAAAGTCCAAAAACTACGATTTTCCAGCGTTCTTAGAAAGCCTACCCGCTTTGAGCCACCCTCCCCTATCTAAGATTCTGGATGACTCCCGAAACAGTACGAAGATAGAAAATTTAACCTCTTTCCAATAAATCCTAAAACCAATCATTCTTAAACCAATAGGAAATCAAACACATCGACCCATCTAATGTATTCCATATCCACTATCCACAAGAGAACTGAAGGGATTTCACTTTCGACATGGAATCAGCAGGATAGCGGGCAAGGAAGCGGACCATTAGGAAGTCAACCGTGCATATCTGCAACATTGCGTGATCTTCCTGCAGGAAAAGGAGGAAAATCGAATTAGGCATTCAAAACATAATCCGTTTTCCCTCTGCCAGTTGGGTAAGGTGAAAAAGTAGGTGAAATATGAACAGCAACGTTTTGTTTGGAAACGAAACAGGCACCATTTCTGCCTCCGCAGACAGATGGAAACAGAAAGTCAAATAAGACCGGCTGCATTGCTAATTATGTCTCTTACAAAAGGAAACATCAGTGGGTCAAAATAAGGCACTAGGTTGTTTCGGTAAATACGCCATGTGAATGTTTCACGTAAGTTTATGCATAAGAATTTTACATGGAATAAGATATGAACTTTCTTAGCAAAAAATAACTACGTACTTACATTTTAAAATAAAATATTAAGCGGTCCTTGACGTGGTGATGATCTAAAAAGCACAATTTTGTCATGATTTAGTTCTTCCATTTTGCAAAATTTTAATTCCAGGTTTTCAGTCATTGATCAAAAGTCTACTATGCTGTAAAAACTAGAAAATGTATCATAGGTCGCTCCCAGGCATAAGACGACTAAATGAAATAATGACGATTAAAAAAATCGGCATTCAATCGCTACTCGAACGCTAATCAAAAAATAAATGGATCTTCAAGATAATTATATTTATCTATTATTATGTTATGTATTACGAAAAGTAATTTATTGAAAATACATTAGTTACACTAATTCATGATCATTAACTTCAACATATTAAATGTATACCACGTTTTGTACTTAAAAGTAAAAAGAGGCTACTATTTCAAAACAGCGGCTACAATCGAAAATGTTTGTCATACACTTCTCGTTTAAAAAATTCCCAAACTTTTCCAGCTTGTTTTTTAGAAAATTCCAGGTTATTCGTTTCATTCAAAATTAAGCTCAAATAAAACATTTTTTATGCAACAAAACTTGTTTAAAATGGTAGTGGGGAAGGACCGAAACTTTTTCCCTTTTAAATAAAAAAAAAGGATAAAAATATTGGATTTTTTTTCTCTCTCTCAAAATTTAAGTTTTTTTTTTAACGTTCTAAGTTGTTAACATTGGTTTATTACTTGTTGAAAACATAATACTTTCAACTTATTTTAACGTTTCTTCGATACCAACTGTTATGTGTGAGATTAACGTTTTACTTGAATCGTACAGCAATCTTTTAGTATCCGCTTTTGGTTTACAATACTTCCCCTTATTTTCTTATTAGTATATAATAAGGATTTTCGAACTGGGTGCCGCGACACCCTGGGGTTCTTGGGGGGGGGGTTCGTAGCATTTGAGGGGGAAGGGATTCTGATGAACTTTGGCCTACCAATTTCGGTGCGTAAAACGGGACGGGCTTTAAAACGAATCGACTCAAGGAGTTTCTCAAAACTCTTAATTTTCAACTTACTGAAAACCTTTTCCAAAAATATAATGCACATCAAGACTTTATTCAACGACTAACATGTTAAACACTTAAAATAATGGGACCCGTTAACGTTGCCAAACTTAAATTCAATGCATCCAGAAAAAAAATATCTTAAGGATACTTTTCAAGGTTTAATTTTTTGTCAAAAGATTTCTCTAAACGTCCTTCAAACGAACCGCGTTTCTAAAGAGTATGCGCCCCAAAAAAGGTCAATTCAGTAGAGCCCTCAAGTTTAGCGACCTATCCACAACCCCCAGACAGCACCTAGATCCCCATAGTATCATTTAGCATAATGGTAGCAACAGCAAAAGCTCGGGAAACAGTTGAAACTTCAGCAAAACCGATTCTCGTTCAGACAGATGTTCCACTCCTAACAGGATCATATTTTTCCCTCCTCATTCTCCCTTCTAGAAAAGGACATCTGCTATCTCTCTCTGAGCGCTTTTCCTTTCAAAACGTGTATATGCCCTCCTAAGCAAAATTGGCGTACCTCAGAAAGTTGAAATTTTTTGATATGATCACCGTTCTAAAAATGTGCTCCCCAGCCCTTAATAACTACAAATTTTTGACCTTAATGGTATTTAATCGTGTATCCGTCTTCAAATGAATGAAAAATGCTTATACAGTAAAACCTGTAAAGTTGACCACCCTTGTAAGTTGACCGTTATTTTCAGGCACAGAATTCGATCTATGTCATATAATTCAACCTCTTAAGAGTTGACCACTAAAGTAGTGCACCGCAAGTGGTACAACTAAATTGCAAAAGAAGTAAATGATTTTTATAAGCAAACGAGCTGATGTGTGCATCACATGACTTCCTTTTACACCAATTTAATGCTATTTCCCTATTATTGCAATTTTAATGGGATTCTCTCTCTAACTCTTTAAATATCACTAGCAATGGCCACATTGAAAGCATATTTAAAAAAAAAAAAAAAATTGCCAAATTTTTCGCCAAGTTGGCGACAAAACTTGGCAACCAAAAGACTGGCGATATATCGCCAAGTGACCGCCAAATTATAACACCACTTGAGTTTGCATCGAAATTAACAATGATTTCCCCCCAAAAAGGTGCAAAAGACCCCTTTAGAAACACCCGAATGCAACCAAAATAGGAGGTGCACAACTAGACCCCACTACGAGTCTATGTGGACTTCTAGGACATACCATTTTTGAGTTATGCGAGATACATACGCACATACGCACATACACACATACACACATACGCACATACATACAGACGTCACGAGAAAAGTCGTTGTAATTACCTCGGTGATGGTCAAAATGGATATTTCGCGTGTCTATACATTCTTAGGCACTTTTCCGCATGTGGTCGAATCGAAAAAAAAACTCAACATTCATTTGGGGGTGAGCAAAATGGAAATTAAGGGCGATTTTTGAGTGAAAATTTTTTCGCGAATACAATACTTCCTTTTTTGTAAAAGGAAGTAAAAAGTAATGCTTCAAGAAAAAACTTATGTCTTTTTGCTACTAGTACAGTATAACGAAAGTCGGGGGGGGGGGGAACCGATGACTCATAAACAAAAACAGTATTTCGTTTTAAAATCTCGAAATGATGGTTTTAATAGACTTTTCATTTATTTGCCTCCTATTAAAGCGAAGTTAGCTTGAAAAAAGAGCAAAAGTCGATTCTTTTATTGGATGCAAACAGATTGCATTTTTCAAAATGAAGGTATTAAAAGTATAAAAACGGTAAATAAAAAAGTTAATTAAAGTGAAATAATTTTAGAATTACTATTTAACAGGTTTGCATTCTACATTGAATATTATTAATACTCACTGACATATTCACCGAAAATTCGGAGTCGGGGGGAAAAATGGGATGAGGGGAGGTATAACATAACAGACAATACCGGATTTCTAATATCAACTAACAAAAAATTACGAGAATTCCGATGTATAGCTTGACGTTAATCAACCATGCTAATATCGAAAACTCAAACCCATATCATTTTCTCCCAAAATAAACACTGTGAAGGCACAAATATTGCCAAAGTAGTAAAATGATGGGAATATTTTCCGATTAAATCACTGTCTAGGTTTAACACTAGAGAGACGCTAAATATCGATAATTCTAAATCTGATAACCCTATTTAAAGCGATCACATTTCAATGCACTGATAAATTATTTTTTTTCCCTTGTTGTTTTAAGTTATTAGTGAGGAGAGAGAAAAGTCTTTACGCAGCATTTTCAAAGAAGTTTATAACAAAAACACTGCTAACGATATGACAAAACAAACAAGCAAAATTATTCACTATATTTTGCACTACATATTAGTTATTTATCTCTTGCAAGAGTATCATAGAAGTGCGCCGACTTATTATTTCTTCGTATATTCTTGGTTCACAACATGTGAATTCTCACTTCCGTGGCATGTCACACACCTTGTGTGACTGTTTATGTAGCTTAATAACTTGTTTAATTAAATATATATATATATATATATATATATATATATTATTCCTTTCACAAGTGTCTCAAATACTAATTGTCAAAGTATATTTACTTTTTTTAATATTGTGTTTTAGTTTGTTTTAGTAGAAGGAGGAGTCATGTCCCACAATAAATGCTCACCTCCGTTACCTAAACACAAAATGCTATTTCGCATGAACACATGGCAGTAAAATGACATCATATTTTATTTTCCTTGATACAAGGCAGCCCCCTTGCATCTTTATTTTATTTTATAGTTTTCATGATCAACTAATTTTCCAAATTCAGTGCTCTTTAATTAGTCATTAGGTTGAAAAACTGTGATGTTTCCGGAAATATCTCATTTCCACAGAAATAAATAGCAACAGTCCAGTTAAAAAAAAAAAAAAAAAAAAACTTCTATATGAAAGGATTTTGATTTTCGGCACCCAATTCGTGGAAAATGTCACGATTTTTAGCGTACAAAATGCTTGAAGTACTTGCAGAACAATTTTGGTCAAATGATTTTACCGTTGCAGAACATCCTGAAGATTCTGCTTTGGGGATAAGGAACTAGAAATATAGTAGAGGTAAGTTAAACTAGTATGTTGTGGATATCACGAAACTTTCTTCTATATCTTTCTTATAATTCTGATTCCTCCCCATGCTAGCCGAGGAAGCAATATTCTCAACAAAAACAAAATTAAACACGCCAAAACTTGACGACCATCCCAATTCCCCATTTATTTCAAAAGCAAAGCAAAGAATGCAAATTGAAAATTATTTTAAAAGCCTTGCTTAAAATAATTACAAACATTTATTTGTTAACAAACACAAGATGGCAACAGTTAAAAATTTTAAATCATCGCGACTTTCTGGTTATTTTGCAACTAGCAAAAATACCCGGCGTTGCCTGGGTCAGTAATAATTATTAGAAAAAATCGTTACTTGCTTTTGTTTTCTGTTTTAAGTGAAAGAATTTAAAACACATCTTTTTGACGTGATTAAAAATCGAGTTTCTTCCTTACCCATAAAACTAAAATAGCAATAAGTATAAAGAACAAAGTAGTATTGATTTAGAAACGAAAGCACTATATTTAAGCATATACAAATTTAAAAAACATGAAATTAATCTTCTCATATTTAAAAAGATTAATCTGTTGATACTTTTTTTTTAACATGGAGTCTAAAACCTTCTCTGTATGGCTAATGAAGTACGAAGTGATTAAAAAAAAGTAGCTGCGCTCGTAATCCCCTTATACTTGCTTTAGTTATTTCGGGAAATTTCAATCATTGTGGCTCTTGGTGCGATTTTACCGAATTTGCGTAAGTCGTTTCGGGGTACCTTCGATGATGCTCCCCCATTCTTTCCTTACTTTGTAAAACGATATATTAATTTTCGTTACAGAGATATCGTCGCCAGATGCTGAGATATTTTTGGTCCCCATAAAATGGCGCTAAACAGTTTCATCCGAAATGTTACCAAAATAAGTAATACAATTTGGTGATTCTTTGAAATTGTGCAAAAAGGAAAATTAATGGAATTTTTTGTGCTGTTTATGGATTTGCCTAATTTAGTTGCTGGATTATTTAACACAGTAAAAAAAGTCTTTTGAAAATTCTTTGATTGGCGATATTTTGTTTACATGGTGAAAGCTGAGAAACATTATGACGTAGTCTTCGGCTTCAAAAACAGCAACGTTGAAAAAACTGCCAAATGCATCAGCTACGGAAATCTTTCTGCAAAAATTTTGGCGATCTGCTGGTTGTTTGGATAATGAGTAAGTGTTCAATCAGCATAAATAATAATAAAAACCATTAATTACATTAAAGTTCCGTTTAAATGGAAAATCATCAGCCAAATCATGTATTATTTGCCAATCTTGCGCAAAAATCTTACTTCAAGATTTGACTTGAGAAAAGCCTTGAACAATCACGAAAAGCAAAGAAAGTCAACAATACAACAATTGTCGCTATCGACAGGGAGTTGAGATGATACACTAAATACTGTATTGAGTTGAGGAAAGCCTTCGAACATGGATCTAAAAAGCTCATAACTCGTTTTTTATTCTACTTAGAAATTTCGAACAGGTGCCATCTTCAGCAGAAAAATCCGAGCTTTCGATGGACATATAATGTAAATATGTGCAAGTATTTTTTCATCCCAATATTTGAGAATTTATACAAAAATAGTGTTTTATTGCCCCCCTAAGGGGGTTTTGCCCCCCCCCCCCATAACGGGACGAAAACTACCCTATGTGTTATTCTGATGCATAAGCTATATTATTGTAAAGTTTCATCAAAATCCGTTCAGTAGTTTTTGCGTGAAAGAGTAACAAACATCCATAACAAACTTTCGCATATATAATATTAGTAAGATAGTTAAAATCGCACGAAATACGCAGACGAGTCTATTACGATTTATCTTTCTCATTATTGTTGCATTTATAAAGCTACTAGAAGTACCCGCACAGCGATGCCCGTGCTAAAAATGTAATAGAAGTCCGTTAAATAAAAAAACTCACGCCCTCTCTCCCTCTGATGTGAAATGATCGTTTTTCTTTGTATAAAATGCGTACACACCTTTTCAAAAAAAAAACCTATTTTAAATTCTTTGGAATTTAAAACTTTTCGTCAAATCATTAAATTAGATTTACAGTTGCTTTAAAACTCTATTTAGCGAGTGAAGCGGTTTTTACTGCAATTTAAAATATTTCGCCAAATAAACAAAAAAAAAGACATCAAATAATATCTTTCAAATGTAAAAATAATTCCGCAGCTCTATTGTTTGTCGCCAAACTTGCCCTGCAACCACGCTATCATAACCGATCCGTCTAACGGAAAAAAAAAAAAAAAAAATCCCGTGGAACATTCAAAAATCATCGTCAGAAAAAAATAAGTGAAAAGTGCGTCAGAAAATGTCGTACATTTCACTCAGATAAAAACAAATCAAAAGTTTCTTTTCTTTCAAAACAAATCGCCAAAACAATGAATTACATTGACGGTTGTCTTAAAACAATACTCCTAGACTAACCCCCTCCCCCCCCCCTGCTCAGCGCCAAACGTGCCAAGCGACCACGCTACCGGAACCCAGCTCTTTTGCGAGTGAAGCGGATGTTTTTTGTTTGGCAATAACAAATGTTTCGCCAAACAAACAAAAAGGTATAAAATCACATTAACAGTAGCTTTCAAATCTTTATATATTAAGAGCTGCGTTGCCCGGCTTTGACCGATCTACCTTGATACCAAAAAATGTGTCAACTGACATATATTCAACAATTAATTAAAAGAATAACTTAATAGTTTAAAGAATAACTTAAATAAAAGAAAAAAAACACCATGCAAAATTACCCTTCCAGACAATAGCGATAGATATTAAAAAACTTTGAAGAAATTAAAATGCGAAAGATGGATTTTGAAAGCGTAACCATGGAAACATGAAAATCAAAATGACATATTTCGAAATTGATTTAAAAACGCTTGTAACTTTTTTTCCTTTGAAGATAGAAGCTAATTTTTTCGACTATAGGTCGAGAGAGATCTGGAGTAAAAAATCTCGCTTTTTCCAATGCTGTTAAAAAGAAAACTGTGGGACAATTTCTTCATTTTTTATTGATAGATTTAACGAAGAAAGTAGTGCCTGAATTTCAGCTAAGTCTAAAAAAGTTCGAGCTAAAAACACAAATTATTCCCACCGTAACTAAGTTAGAGCATTGAAATAAATTGTTTAGAACGCAGAAAATTCTACCCTTTTTAACGATATATAATATTAATTATACGCAAGTAATTTTTTACCCCTTTAATAGCCAATAATAGGCAATTTACGTGAAATATGGGCCTAAATTTGAATAAAAAAAAAGAACTATTTCTCGGATTTTTTTTTTTTTCGAATTATAGCCTATGTTACTCAGTAAGAAAGCACCTTTCATGTAGTGAAAGAATTTTTCAAATAGGTGCAGTGGTTCCGGAGATTACCTCAAACATATAAACACACAAAAATCTACCCTCTCTCTTTATAATATTAGTAAAGATTTATATTCACACAAAAAAAAAAATCTGCCCCACCATGGAGCGATTGGCGCCAAAATTGAATCAACGCCTATTTACAAATGGATTCACATGTATTCCGAATTTCATCTAGAACGTAGCATTACTTTTTGAGATATGGCACTCATAATGAAAAAAAAGAACGTTCGACTGCGCCACCCCCTTTTCAGCTATTGACACCAAAATGGAATCAGCTCTTATACTCTCTAGGGGCTACTAGTCGATAATTTTTTTGTTTGATTCCGTTCATTATTTCTTGAGATAAAGCAGTCACAATTAACAACAAAAATGTTCTATAGCTCAACCCCCGTTTGAGTTATTGACACCAAAATTGAATCAGCACCTGTACCTGTTAAGGGCAACATATGGACCAAATTTTGTTTGATTCCGCCAGTTACTTCCTGAGGAATAGCAAGCACGCGTAACTCAAAAAACGTCCCATTGCTAAACCCCACTTGGAGGAATTCGCGCCAAAAAGCAGTGGGCACAAGTTCACATAGAGGCACATATGTGTAACAAATTTCATTCGATTTCATGCGGTAGTTTTTGCTGTACAGCGGCCACAAAAAACTGGTCACACACAGACGTGACACACACACAGACAGACATTTTCCAAAAATGGTCGAAATGGACTTATTAGCACACCTCAAAACGTTCGAATCCGTCAAAATTCGAAATTCAAAAATTTGCACGAATTCAATACTTTTTTCTATATATTAGATATAGAAGAAAGTAAAAATCAACCGCCCCCTCCTTGAACATTTTTTTTTTTAATATTTGTGGAAGAAAGAAAGTTGGAGGAATTAACTCCCCGAACCCCTCCTGTGGCTGAGCCAATGGACTGAAGTAAACATTCCACTCCTGACTCCTGTTATCAAGCCTTTATAGAAAGTAGAAATTTAATTCGAATCATATACAAGAATTACATAGTCAAAAGAAAATAGCAAGTTGAGGCATAATGGTAGGTATGGGATAAGTTCTATCCCAAACAGAAAATTATAAACAGATGATCCCATAGCAGTGGCGGTGACTCGAAGGGACAAGAGGGGAGACTGCCCCCGCACTTTTTTCATTATCAAAGATTATCTGAGCTTTCTTAAGATTTTAATTTGAAAAATTCTTTGGAGATCACCTGAGCATCATCAATGATAGATGAAAATTGACATTTTTAGACTTTGGTTTCGAAAAATTTCCAGGGGAGAACCCGCAAACATGCTCCCTCCTTCTTGTAACTTCAAAGATGGCCTAAATTTGTTTTATTTAGGTTCTAATTGGGTCATTCCGATGAAAATGGTACATTTCATGTCCGACACTTTTGGATTTTTTACAGAAAATTTCATAGTTAATATGAATTAATCATATTTTTTTTCTTTGTTCTTCATGCAATTTTGTATCATGAGGTATTTTTTGTTTTTAATATTTTGATTTAGGGATTAAAAAAAATTATGTTAGTTAAAAAGGCAAAATCTTGGTGTCCCAGCTTCAAAACAGTGACAGTTAAAAAGTGATTTAAGTAATTGCTTAGATGCAACAACAAAAAAAAAAATTTCCAATTATATTGCAACACCTTTATTGTAACAATTTAAACAATAAATTTTTTTTAGAAAAATGCTTTTTTAATGAAAATGCAGGGAATTTACAACTGTCCTTACAGTTTACAAATTTTGAAATGTCCACTCTGTTACAGTCATTAAAGAATAAAAAAAATATTTTTACAAAAAAACTAGCAATATTTTTGCAATAACCAGATGGTAAAAACTCCATGTTTAGCTAACTCTAGTGGATTCAACCGTCAACAAGCAAGGTAAGATTCATTCTTTGTCTCTGATAGTAAATTTGAGTAACAAAATGTCCACCATGTTACATTAACTTTACTTAGTATTAATTTTTTTTAATCTAAATTACATATAAAGTAGTGATTTTGGAGTTGCTCTTTGCTTTTGTATCACTATTTTAACTGTTACTTTATGTTTAAGTTTAGAAAAAAGAATTTAACCATTTATTTGTCCATTCTGTTACACTTCTTGTGTAACAGAGTGAATATTTATGGAAATAGTAAACAAGTCCCATATGCTGTTGATGTTTTTCCAAAAAGCTTAGCTTTACAAATTTATAGAAAAATTGAATAAAACACAAAATTTTAAAAAATGAAACATTGTCTATCTATTTTCTCTGCTTAAACATAGAGATTACTTCTATCTTCAATAATAGTGTCCACTCTGTTACAGGTATGTCCAGTCAGATACAGGAATATTTTAACTGATTGTAATTTTTATTTAATTTAAAGGTTAATTTGCATAGAAATACAATTACTAACTAGAATATAATCCAACTTCAATTTTTTTTCAAGTTTGTTTCATATAATAATCTAACTTTTGCAGATGATTTTCCAAAATTTTGTATTTTTGAGTAAGATAATTAGCAATAAAACTTAAATATGCCTTTTACAATGACATTTTAAGCATTTGTGAAAGATATGTTCCATTTGTTTATATTAAACAAAAAAAATTCAAAAAATAATTGAACATCTTGAATTTGTTGCTTTTTTTTAAATGTGTAAGAGTGGACAAAATATTTCATTTCTGATAAAAGAACTGAGAAAATTGGATATTTATACCAAGTTCAGCTAATTATTTTTGATAGTTCAGGTAAATTAACCCCTTTTGCCATTATTTGACATTAATTTTTGTTGGATTAGATGACTTTGAAAAAAAAAAGTTTTGAAAACTGAAATGTACCATGTTCACCAGAATGACCCAATTTCAGAATTTTATTCTAGGATGAAACCCACTTGCTTCTTACATCAGTAAAAATATGTAAAAATGTGTTTTTAAGACACCAATTACGGAACAAACTCAGGGGTAGACCTCCGAATTTTCCTTTGAAGTCACCAAAGCAAGTTTAAAATTGAATTTTCAAAGCTTTATCAGTTCCAAGGGAGAACCTCCGGACTCATTCTTTCCTCATTAAGTCATTCAAAGATGTCCTGAAATAGCGGTTTTGAAACGATAACTACCTCGGCAGCAACTTGCCAACCCTGTTAAAGAGCAAAATATATTACTAGAGACCACATAGAATTTTAAAGTCTTCAAAACTGTCATTTTCCAATGCTCAGGAGCTCCTTAACATCTATAGCTGTGCAAGTTGGTACAAATTAATTCGGATCTTAAACTCTTTATATAAATTCTATTTTTAAGGACTTTTATTATAATTGACCTAATTGTCACGGATAAATCGAAGACTGGGTTTCGCTTATATCTCAGCAACTAGACCACCAGAGCATTTTTTAACATAGGGACTACGCGACACCAATGTCGCGTAGTGAAAAAATTCTGTCGCCTAGAAGATGTAAAATCAAACCACTGGGCGACATAGGAAAATCCAAGATTGGTTCACTCATTTTTGTAAACAGTTTTTAAATCTTTGTAAAACCTTAGGAAGCCCCTCGTCTTCTTTAAAACCGCTGACTCATACTTGCCGAAAGAAAGCTTTTTTTCCTTGTGGAAAAGTCCTGTACGGGCCACCTAGGGTCACCTCGCACTAGGCGACAAATTAAACAATCGATTAGCACCCCACCTCATAAGCGCTTCCCTTGATGATAGCCGATAAGTCTGTGTACAGGAACGCTGACGTGGGACAGCAAAAGTAGTTTGGTTTCAGGCCCTGGTTTGGTTTGGTTATCTTTCCTCAACACCCATGACTTTCTCCGATCAGTCTGCTCCCCTGAGGGAAGCAGACTGCATCGGAAAAAGCCATGCAACACCAGAGGGAACTTCGGGAAAGTTTCATTCGTCAACAATGAGTAGTAGCCATTATAAACCTTTCTCGAAATCGTCCCACTCTCATTTGTAGGAATGGTTTTGAGGGAAGGCCATATCAACGCCCTGGGCCATATAGCGAAAGGAAAGTGACACCTTGGGATAATCCATTGAACTATAAGAAAGTACTTACTTATAGTTCAATGGGATAATCAGGGAAGGGGCTGTCCACAGCGGAGCCATTGTATACAGCACCACATTTTTAGAAAATGCCATGGGCTCCTACAGGAGGCTTGTGAGTCTCTGAGGCTGCACAATGCATATCTATTATTGGTGTCCATAGCAAACTTTTTCTTTCTCAAATTAGGGAAAAAAATCTTTCAAAAAATCGAAATACAGAAGAAAAAAATTCAACCTACTCCAAAAGTGATAGGTAGGACATTTTTTTTTAAATGTCTTATTTTTACAATTTTGTGCCTTACACCTTATTTTGGTATCCCATTTAAATATTACGTTTAGACAAAAATAGCATCGAATAAATAACATATTGTCATTCTGCACACTCCTTGTGTTTACAGTAGTCCTGTAGTTTGTCATAGGGTTATTGAGCAATCACGAATAGCATATTATCCTCATTTCAACAAAACTGATGCTGCTCTGGTTTTTCAGATTTCTGTGACGACAATAGTTTTTAATATTTATTTAAAGAGTGAAATTTTCTTCGTCCTAGTTAAAAATTTTCTGCGGTTTGATTTTATTCATATTTATTTCAGGCCTTATCTCAAGCAAACTTTATCTTAAAAAAAAAGGTTTTTTTTTGTGTGTGTGTAAAATTATGTTTTTTCATTAAAAAAACGCCTATATAGATTAACTGAAACAGCGAAATGTCATCTAATCGTGTTTAATATTTACAGATTACTAATACCCATCTTTAAGTTTGATAAGAAATTAAAATGCATAACGTTACACGCTGTAAATAATCTTTATGCTTAGTGTACTGGTGGATATCGGCCATAAAAATCTTAATCTTTATTACCGGAACCTAATTACCATTTCTTTTTTATGGATATACCTCGTGCTACCTATTGTAAAAAATTACCAGTACCACCCCGGGTGCCAATTTCTGGACCATTTCCGTTCCATTTGAATAAACAAGAAACCCAACGAGTAGGGTCCTATCGCAATTCGTGATTGCGAACTATATAATTTTTTCACAATCACGAATTGCTACGAATTTGTCCACTGTGTCCCGGAAACTCACAACTCTTAGGCAGGATTATGGATCACAACAAAATAAAATACTTTTCAGAAACTGAAATAAAAAAGAAAGAAAGAAACGAAGGATTTGAAAAGTGTAACTTACCCCAAAGTGCCTGAAGTGAAGCGAAGACTTGAAATATTTGGGTTTTTAACGCAAATAATTCCCACCATAGTTAAGTTAGAGAATTGAAAAAAATTGCATATAGAGCAGAAAAATCTGCATTTCCCAACGGTAAAAACTGTTAATATGAGCGGGTAAATTTTCACCCCATATTAGTTAATTTATGTGAGACGCTTTTTGGAGACTTCATTTCATGCTATCTAGAGATGATTAAATTTTTTTTTTTGATTAATTACCTTTTATTAATGCCTTAAAATTTTGATTAGCTAATTAATTTGAAGCTATTTATTATGCATTAATAACTGTAGTTTTAATTGAAATAGTACCAATTAATATAATTAACAGCTAAAGCTTCGTGTTCAGTATTCCCCCATTTTTAAAGTTCATTCCGTCTTGGAACCCCCTGCCCCCTTAACAAAATTCTAGCTACTTGCTTGCGGCCATGATCATATGTTTTAGAAATATTAACAAAACTGCAGGGCTGAATTTAGCTCCATGCCACCCCAAGGCAGATTTGAAATTTGCCTCCCCCTCCCCCCTAAAAGAAGGAAAAAAAAATCTTTCACTCAAAAACACGAAAAAAAGGGTTCTATAAATTTAAACTGTCAAGCTTATTAAGAAATGATGACGTTTCACATTCAGAGGCGCCCCGATGGGATGTCACAGTGATCTCCCCAAAAATTCCGTGTTCCTCAAATTTTGCTGACGATTCGGCAAATTTGGAAATAATATTGCTACATAGAAATTGGTATAAAATTGAAGTTTTCCTGAACCCAAAAATTTTGTTCGACGCGCCTCTGTTTATATTATTTAATTTTGTACATCGGGGGTTTATGACTCAAGTACTGCTCTTGGGTAGGTTATTAAACGATTCAAATAAGACCAATTTCATTAATATTTACAATATGTATATTTATTTACAATTAACAATTAATAGAGCATGGTTATTATTTTTTCATGGTAATATAGTTTCATAAAACATGTTTTCTTTCATTTTTTGAAGTTTTAAAACATTTGCTTATAATGACAACGCAAATGAAATACTGAAAAATGATATAGACATGAGTTACACCTATAAGGGAAAATATAATGATAGAAACAGAAAGCGAGATTTGTCTCGAATGCTAAACATGTTAATATGTTTCACATAAGACAGCATATTTATTTTCGGAATTAATTAACAAACTTCTTTGTTGTTTCATTATTTGTCCCCTTTTGCTTAAAAAGACTTCTTGATTTTACAGAAAAAAAACAGGGGAAAAAAGATGACTTTCCGAATTAATTCTGTTTGTTTTTAAAAAAAAGTTACGTATTAGTGCTCTTGTGATTGAAACTGTGTTTTGATGTCAAAACTCTAGCTTAGATGTTTAACATCGATATAGCTGAATCTTTTGATGAGCACTAAACTTTAATGTCTTGTGTGTTAACCATTTCATCAGTTGTCATCTTTTTTTATAACAGCATCTTTACAATGATTTTTTTTTCATCTACAAATCAACGATTTGAATAATTTCCTCTGTTATTACGTTCACTCACTTAGTATTTCATTAGTAATTGTTACTGGATTACGTTGCAAAGAGTCCAAAGTTTTCGCTTTTGAAAACTGTCCTCTTGAAAAAAATATATCACGTTAAAAAATTTTAAAAAAATAAATAATTTTCATTAGGTGTGTGAAAGTAATCATTATTAAATTTCAAGGAAATTGGTCTCTATGGAAAATAAAAGAATGCAAATATTTTACTTTCAAGAATAAAAAATTAATTTTAGAAATGTGTGGTTAAAGCAAAAAAGCACCTGAAAATTTTGCTGCCCTAGGCCTTCTCTGCCTATTGGGAAATTGGACCCTGCAAAACTGGCTTTATGCTGTGAGTGCTATGTAATTATTCTTCATGCCCTTTTTAATATGGGACCCTCCAAACCACTCCTCCTGTTAATATTGCCAAAGATCGTCTAAAAACTGCGTTTTAAAAAAGAACTTGTAAAAGTTTCCAGGGGAGGGTCCCCCCTCTCATTTTCGCCAATATCGTTCAAGATCTGCCTAAATTTTGTTTTACGCGCTTGAGTTTCAAAATGTTTCCGGGGGAGAACTCCTCGTTCTCTAACATCATTGAAAATCTTCAAGATCTACGTTTTTGGAGCTCAATTTCGAAAAATTGATGGTCCTCTTAAATCTGCTCATGAATCATAGATTGCAGTGGTGTCCACCAAGGAGGGGAGGGTCATGGCGCAGATTGCGCCATTGAAATTTTTAGGGGGTGTTTGTGTTTTGACTGGTATTTTTCTCATTGGGGGGGGGAGCTCTTCCTTTTGTGGGGGTCTTCACGATATTTAAGGGGGTGCACCCTTGCTCTTAGGGGGGCTGAGCACCCCTGTGGATTGCCTACATTTGCAATTTGTTAAAAATTTGGGAGTAGACCTCAGAACCTCTTCAACCCCTAACCTTATCAAAGATAGTCTAGAATGCGTTTTTAAGTCTATAAATTAGAAAAATTTCCTTGAGACGGGCTTTTTCATCTCTCCTCCCCTTAACATCACCAAAAATCGTCTAAAACAGCCTTTTTAGAGCTACAATTTTACAATTTCAAACAATTTCCTGGGGAGCGCTCCAAACCTCTTTTGCCCTATTATTATAAAAGATAATTAGAATGCATCTTTAAGACTGCAAATTAAAAAAAATTCTTGGTGCGTGCCCTTGAATCGCTCCTCCATGTAAAATCACGAAAAGAACGTATTAAACTGCGTTTTTAGGACTACAATTGGAAAAAAAAAAAAAAAATCCGCCTGAGAACCCCTCGAACCTCCCTCTTCTGAACGTTATTCGACATAATGTTTGCGTTTTTAAGGTTTCAATTTCAAAAAATGGGCGGGAGGGGGAGGGGGTCGCACCCGAGCGCTTAATATTACGAAAGACAGTTAAATGCATTTCAAAGATTCCAAATCAGAAAAACATGTTGGATGGGCCCTCAAATCTCTCCTCCCTCTAACATCATCAAAAAGAGCGTCTAAAACTGCATTCTTAGAGCTACAATTTTGAAAAATAGACAAGTGAGCGCCATCAAACCTCCTCCCCCAACATTACCAAAGGTCGTCTAAAATGCGTTTTTGAAGACTACGAATTCCAAAATTTTCCGGGGGAGAAACCCCCAGACCTCCTTTACTTCGGAGTTAATATTATACTTACGTTAGATTCATATCGGCTTCCTCTTAAATCAGAAGTCCCATGGAATCACCTCAGAACAAACAGTACTTACAGAAATACTACTATGAGGCGACGATACATGCACACGTTTGTTGAAAAAAGAGGAAAATTATTGGGAATGTTACAGCCTTTATGATAAAACTTGTGTCGCCTAGTAAACATTCCTTAAAAAATGCTCTGTAGACCACTTAGAGATTTCGGGATTTCACTAAATGATTTGCTTAATCTTAAGGTACAACTTAGCACTGAAAAATTAAAATTCTAAAATAAAATTATTATTTCAGTTAGGATGGAAAACAGCAAATTTCATGTAATTTCCCTATCAAATATTTGAATATAAAACCCATTGTTACAAATTTTGTTGCCTTGCAACAGTAATGGGCAGTTCTCAAAAGGTGGGAACAAACACAGACCTCAACTTTGAAGCTTCAACACCAAATAACTTTCATTTTAATTAACTCACAAATTTTTGAGTTAAATTATAATACCGTATAGAGACAAGAAATGCCATAAATTTTTGAAAAAATGCTCTTCAAATGCCCTTAAAAAATATTTTCTATGCTAAAAGGCACAATTTTGGACATATCAAAACGTTAACCGAGCAAATGTACCATTAAAAATTTTTTTTTAATTATTTCCATACGTTTCAAAAAAAAAAAGGCATGAATCTTACACTGAATAATTTTTTGTTAATATTTTACACAAACAACAAAAGTAAAGACAGATTATTTACTTTGTAAACGATTTTAGAAAAAAGTAAGTTTGAAATTTGATGCATGTCCAAAAGTTACGATCTTTACAATGCTATTTTTTGAGAACTAAGTTTATGATGTTTTCGTTTTAAAGGTATTTATCGATGCTCAGAATCAATTTTTAATTGTTTAAAAGTGTTTTCATAAGCTTTTATGCAGTATCTTAGAAGAAAAATAATTTTTCTTAAACATACATGCGAGATGTCCAAATGGTGTTACGATCTTGACGCCGATAATTCTGTCCGTTTATTCATAATTTTTAGATGATCCACTGTCTTCTAACCTCAATAAAAAAGGTTATTATGATGTTATCTTCTTTAATCTATCGGTATTTTGCATAATTAATTTCTGTTCATGACATTGAACAATACATAAATTACAGTGGAAACATGGCTGGTTATGATCGCAACGAAAGCCATTTTACGCTAAAATCGCCAAGCAAACCTCCGTTAGCGACAACACAGTATACGATAAGCTAAAGGTTACCAGAGGGGAATTCCAGTTTGACAAATGTAGTTTATCGTCAGCTGCACTAGTTTTGGCGACGTTATCACCTGCGATAGCATTTTTTCCCCCCCGCTTTCATTATTTTAATATTTTTTTTTCTCTTCTTTCTTTTGGAAACATAATTTAACGATCTCCAAATAGAAATACGAATTTCTTTTTTTAATAATTTTTTTAGACATTGTTTTAATTCTTATGACATTAGAAAAAATATTTATTATTAAAACTGATGATATCACTTTTTATATTTGTATTATTTTTAATTTGAAGCATTTTTTTACCTTTCATCAACTTCTTCAAAATCATTCCAAAACTTTATTATACAGTGGCTCCCAAAAGTGTTCGTACACTTTGAAATTTCTTAATAAAACCAAAATAACGCGAAACTGAATTCGAATATGACGTCCAATATTTTTTTCACATCATTCCTATGTCATTCTAAATACAATCTAGTAGTTTTTTCAAAATATCGATGGATCTTCTTTTTGAAATGGGTCAAAAAACGAAGATACAGAGAAATAACAGGTCACAAAAGCCATCGTACACTCAAGTATTTTCGGAAAAATTCATGATTAAAATTATCATATGTCTTTTTTTTATTATTTTTGCATTGTGTTGACCCTTAAAAGTCAGTTGGCTTTAATTTTTTGTTTATTTATTCCCTAATATTGTGCTTATTACTTTGAAATGGCTGGTATTCGTAAAAAACAACAAACACCATTCGAAATTTGATTTTTTTTTCCTCACAGTAGTAGTAAATTGGTTTGAAATATCTGAAAATTAGATAATTTATTCCATTCTATAGTAAAGTGCTTCATAAAATGCTTTAAAGAAAAGAATAGGACCGAAAACAAGGCAATAAAGGGTCAACCAGCAAAGTTGACAAAGCGTGATCGGATATTTAAAGTTAAAAAATTTATGAAAAATACACATTTGAGTGATGTAAAAGTTTCTACAGAGTTGAATGAAACATTTTACATTTAATTTTCACCTAAAATTGTTCGCCAAGTTCTCTGGTTAGCTGGATTAAATGGGACCTTTTCCAGCAGAAATTTTCTTGGTCGTGCGAAAAACAGAAAGCTTACACTTTTCGTCGCAAAATCAATGATAAATAAGCTCAAAACGTTTTGGAATTACGTCTTACTTAAACATAAATATAGATTCAACATTTTTGGTTAAATTGTTGTATAATTGTAAATAGAAGAAAAAATTAGGAACTTAATCTTAAGAACTCAGTTGGCTCAGTTAATCAGTACGGTGAAGATGTTCTTGTGTGTGGGTGCATATCAGCATCAGGACTTGGTAGTTTGGGATTTTTTGATGAAATAATGAATCATGCTGATCCTTTAATTATTTTAAAAACCAATTTTAAACTCTTAGCCAAAAATTTGGTTATCGGAAACAATTTTGTTTTTTATCAAGATAACGATAAGAAGCACACAGTGTTCAACGTTTGCGGGTTTGCGTCTAGGCCCTTGAAAATTGTCCTAAAGTTTATAAAATACCCCCTCAATCTCCAGATTTGAACTTAATGTAACATATTTAGAGATACCTGGAGGCTAGATTACGAAAATATGGCTTTGAAACGAAAATAGAGCTAGGAACAGTAAAACTCGAAGAGTGGTTGAACACTTACTTAGAAATTACGCAAAAAAAGAAAGAAAAAAGAATGAAATCTATTCCCAGACGTTTAAGAAGTGTTGTTGGTACTGCATGATATTCTACTTATTCATAACTAAATAAAAAGTTAGATTATTCAATAATAAATAGACATTTTTCAAAGTGTACGAAGACTTTTGTGAGATAAAATTTCCAACACTTTTTGGTTTTTAATTTTTAAAAAATTAAATGTGAATATTTTTAAAAAAAAACTCATGTAGTTTTGTTAAAAGTTGATCATAGATCTTATAATTAAATACCTATTCCGAAATATTAATTCTAACCAATGGATAGGGGCCTATTTCATTAAAAGTCGTAGGTGTACGAACACTTTTGGGAGTCACTGTATGTAAAGAGCAGTATGTATAGCCATTCAAGTACTTCATTAATATCCTCTTTATTATTAAATTGCAAAATTCTAAAAGTAGTAAATAAAATTTTTATTGGAAATGTTAAAAATCAGATTAACAATTGTCAAAAATGGTGAAACTTACATTATGATGATGTCCAAAATCCGTTACCTACAGGACAACAATGTCCAAAATCTGTTAACTACAGACTGCTGATTTAATTTGTTAATTAACAATTTTTACAAATACCTGCTGTCTTTTCATGTTCATATATTGTGTTCTAGGTATGCATACTATAGAATAAAAGCAAAATTGATGTCAAATTTGAAAATTTTTGAAGTTGCTCAAAGTTAACTTTTTTGTTCCCACCTTTTGAGAACTGCCATAATGTTAAAAGCAATCATAATGAAAATTTTGAATCAAGGCTTCTCTGAAGCAAGCATAAATCCTAGAGAGGAACAAGGATTAGATTTTAGTGCCAACTGCTTAAAGTTTTAGACACGTAAGGTTTTTTTCCTTTTAGTACTGAGCATTTATATGAAAAAATAGGGTGAAGTTTCCTAAGGGTAAAATTATTCCAATTCTGAAATACATTTACACTAAAAAAAATTAAATAACAGAATTTAAAAAAGAAAAACAAGCACTTTTCATAATGCACTCAAAAGGACAAAATAACTTTTCTGGGTCAGAAATGACAATTTAAAAATTCCTGTAGCTTTTGAAAATTCCAAGAAAATGACATCACACATGAAGAAAAGTGCGGTTCTAGTCATTTCAAACCAAACTTTCCCAATAAGGAAAATATGCATGCTTCAACATTCAAAGTTATGATTGAAAGCTAGATAATGGTAAGAAATTCTGTTCATGACTTGAGCCACACCTTTCTTTGTTTGTGGTGTCATTTTTTTTGGAATTTTCGAAAACTACAGGAGTTGTTAAAGTGTCCTTTCTGACCCAGAAAAATTATTTTGTCATTTTGAGAGTGCATTATGAAAAGTGCTTTTTTTTTTTTTAAATTCTTTCTATTTGAGGAAGAGGGGAAATTTCATTTTGTATGAAACGGAACTCGTAAAATGCGTCTTTCAATTTTATTCTTTAACGATTTAAATATTGCTGAATCAAATAAGATTACAAAGCAATCTTTGGTGGTTGTTGAGAGCAAGCAAGCAGGGAGTGGAGCCCTTTACTTTCTTTTAAATAAGATACTATATCATGAATTTTCGTACATACATTTTAAATATTTTCTACGTACGAAGTTTTATTATTTTTTCAAATATCACTTCATGATCTAATAATGTTAGATAATTTGGAGATACAAAACGGTGGCATTTGAAAACAAACAGTTGAAGACACGTTTCTTTATTTTATAATACAGCCATTGCAATGACAAAAACATTGCACCAAAGTATCTAGTTAAGACCACTGATTCACTTTGAGTGAAATACTTTTAAACTACAGTAAACTTCTGATTATCAGCAGAATAGGGTGGCACAGTAACCACCAATAATCCAAATAACAGGCAAAAAACTATGCTAGTGTATTCAATAGCTAAAAAATATGAATAGCAGTCACATACATTTAAATAATTGCTAAAAACAATAACATTGAATGTAAAAAACATACAAAAAGGATAAAAACGAGCAACAACACAATCATATAAGTTAAACCCATAACAGGGGTGGTACGGTCTCACAGACCCTTCAAAAGTTCATCCCACCACCCCTATTTTATTTCTAATCAATTGAAAGGTTTTTCCCAATAGCTTTGTGACCTTGAACACCCTCCTTGCTTATCAGTATCTTTTAGAGAGTGCATCTGGCTTAAATTTCATTGCATTCTTTAGGAGCTGTCTGTGAGACATTACCTTCACAAATTTTCAAATTTTGACAGTAGTAAACATGGCTCTTAAGATTAAAATCGCGGAGATGGATTTAATTATCTTATCGGCCAAATGCGGAGGAGATGCAAAATATTCTAGTTCAGGTTGCGAGTTGCTTTTAAATGTTTCCAAACCTTACACAATGAATGTTCTAAGCACAATGAGCACAGCATTATTCCCGGAAATACAACGCTATAGACTAATAATTAAGGTGCTGTCACAACTTTCCTGTAAATAGTTTAGTTTTTATTGAGAGTAGTAAACTATTTACAGTGCAACAATTTTCTCTAAAATTCTTAAGGCTTTAGTAAAGGTGTCCTAGGAAAAGGTATTTTCAATGAAAAGTTCTATTTTTTTTTCTTTGTGCAAATAAAACTTCATTTAAATTAAGATTAAAGAACATCTAAGAGAAATTACAGGACTGCATCTTAATTACACGATTTTTTAAAAACTTAAAAACAGAGAGGTCTCTGAGACTGCACATCCCCTGTTATGTCCTACATTTTCACCCCCTCCCCCCCCCCCCCCCCGTTATGGGTTAAAAAACATTTAATGACTATAATATTAGTACAAACGGTCAAAAAAAAGTGTAAAAAGGCCTGCGAATAATCCGGCTGCTCTGATAATGGGCAGCATACTTTATTTTTTAAGTTTATTTTCCTTCGAAATACTGCGAAGAGCAAGTAACTACTTTAATCTAAGAGAATCAAATTTCTCTTTCAAGCATAAGTATTCCGAAACCAAATCAATGAAATTGCAAAACTCAATCAGGTTTTTACTTAATACAACAGCAACCGTTCATAACTGGGGCATTCCACGGTATTTTTGACATTATGTAGAGTCCGTAACGTGACCTTTTTTTGCCATAACTTTTTAATTTACCGTTTGATTTGCAAATTATTTTAATTTGAGCTGGTGTGTTGGTAGGAAAAGATCAAAATAAAATAATATGCTAATCAAACAGTAAATTAAAAAGTTATGGCAAAAAAGGTCACGTTACGGACTCTACATAAATGTCAAAAATACCGTGGAATGCCCCAACTACTAAATCAAGATCAACATAACGAATTCAAGAGTTTTTCTTCCAAAATCAACAGAATCAAGTAATTAACATATTTTCTAACTTTCTTTTCACATAAATATTACACTGCTTCACTGCAAAACGAACGACCTAGGTATAACTTTTTAAATAAGATTCAGATTTTAATTTATACTGATTAAACTGCAAGCATAAAGTATATAATCTTAAAAGTAGAAAATTGTACACCCCAACATTCACACGAGGGAAAAAAAAAAAAAAATAGGGTTTTGAACATTTGAACTTGAAGTAGTAGATAGATGATAACTAAATACTTAAATTACATACCTTCGTTGGAAAACAAACTCCACAGTTTAGCCAAAAGAATACCCATTTTTGAGTGGAGAAATGAGTTTCACAAATGAATAACGTTAGCTAAACAATCAAGTGCATAGAATCGAGCCCATCTGCTACAAAATACAGCTAATGAAAACAGTTCATCAAATCGGAGTCCAAACACTGAGTCCAAAACGCATACGCTTCAATTCAATCTCTTCTGCTGAAGAAGTTTAAAGCCCGAATGAGTTGTGTTGTTTGTGCCACTGAGCTAGATTAGTATGCAACTTTTTTAAAAATAAAATGTACTAACACATGTCAATCATAAATTCGACAGTTTTTTTTTTTTTTTTTCAAACGCGTATAATTAATATTAACTATTTATATCTCATGAAATTTCAAGTTGAAGAGAAAAAAAGTTGGTTAAAATGCCCTCTCGCCAACGCCAAATTTGAACTGAAAGTTACTCAATTGGCGTGACTTCGGCCAATTTGCATGTTTGCTCTTGCTGTAAAAAAACTAAATACGTTGTTTGCCATTCCGACATTTATAAAAGCTTATATTTTGCGGTAGTAAATATTTTATAGTGTTTTTATGTAATTCAACTGAATAAATATGACAATGTGCCATGTGCGAAAGGGAACGCTTTCGACAGAGGCATCATTTGGCATTTTTTTCAAAGTTCGCCAAATTTTTTGGCGCTGAGCACAAGGGGTGTTTTATTTCCACGTTTAGGGACCGAGACAACGTCAGGTGAAATGATGGTGCAATATCTCCGCTTTTCTGCCCGATTTCCCTATCGCTCATGCTGCCATCTAGTGGGTAGCTGTATGAGTATTAGTCAATAATAAATATTTTAAAAAGAGGTTGCTAAGCCCTCTTCACGATTTTCTTTTTTTTTTCCGAATTCATTTATTCTTTTCTTTTTTTTTGCAGTAATATAAATATTTTTAAAGTTAAATAGGCTAGAATTATTGACTACGGTGAGAAAAAAAAAGGGGAAAAGTAAACTCTTTCATTTACATAGATAATTATTTACGCTAGATTACGCAATCTTATTCACAACTCCAACAAACTATAGGGGCGCTGCAGCCACCGTTTAACAGCGGATGAAAATGGTAAAACAAATGCATGCCGTAGCGTAGAAACTGCGAATAAGACTAGTAATTTTTGTTTGTATGCGTGATTTTTTTGTTTTCCTATCATTTTATTTTCCCACCAGAGCACCCCCTGCCAGCACCGCCGTCGCATCGACCGGCCTCACGATGCTGCTCCTCTTGCGAAAACCGTCTCCAGGTTGCGTCCATATCCTACGCACACACGCCTACACACACATACACACACTCATGCCTGCGCACAGACACAAACACACACTCCTACACACACACACATACACACTCATGCCTCCACACAGACACAAACACATATGCCTACATACACACACGAACGCCTACACACACAGCACTGCATACACAACACGCACCCACATACATGCGCTTACACAAACACACACACATGCGCCTACACAAACACACACGCGCATTCATACACACACACGCTCGTGATTTCGAAAAACATAATTTGAATTCAAGATGCCAAAAATTCAAATTAATATAACTTTTTTTTTTGAGCAATCACGATTGCTTATTGCTTTCATTTGACTGTCCTTGACGTTACGGTTCTTTTTTCAGCTTGGACCAGGGCTGCAGCACCACCGTCCACCGGCGGCGGCGCGGCTGGTCCTGAGCACTGTCCACCGGATTCCACTTTTGCTGGGCGGTGTTGTCCATGTCCTACACACGCATGCTCATACAGGCTCCCCTACGCGCGCGCTTCTACACACATAAGCACGCCTACGTGCACACACGTAAGCCTACACACACAACTATACACACGTAACCACCCAGGAGGAGGGACATGCTTGGGGGGGGGAGCCGTTTCTAGAAACAATAACTCTAATCAGTAGGGTCTCGTCGCAACTCGTGATTGCGAAAAACATAATTTGAATTCAAAGTTTCGGAATTCAAATTAGAATTTTTTTTTTTTACTTTATGGCAGTATTGGTCTTTGAAATGGCTTATAATGGTTAGTGCTTTTAAGGAGTGAGTTCTAGTCCTCACTGGCGCAAAAATATGGTTTTGATGATTTATTTTCTTCAGCAGAATTTTGATCCGAATTTCCACGAATATATAATTTAAACCTATTGCATTATTTTTGAGCTAGTTATTTTGTTAAAAAAAGGAAACAACTCATGAATTTAGTATAAAACGAGCTGATGCGTGCATTATATGATTTCCTTTTACGCTAATTCAATGATAATAGTGCCTTGGAGACTTGGAGTAAGCAAAAAAACACTTCAAATATTTTCACCCCAAGTTCGTTGCGAACCGAAGCAAAAAAAAAAAAAAAAAACGTTTTATGCAGATTAATTTTTCCAATATTGGCAATTTCAATGTGATTCAATGGTTAAATCTCTAAACTTCTCCAATAGTGGCCAAATTGAAACTAGATTTAAAAAAAAAAAAAAAAAAACAAATTTGTCGCCAAGTAGGTGACAAAACTTGGAGATCAAAAGATTGGCAATATATTGTCGAGTGTTTGCCAAATTATAACATCACTTGAGTTTACATCAAAACTAACAATGATTCCTCCCCCCCCCCCCACAAAAAAGGGGCAAAAGACCCCTTTAGAAACACCCGAATGTAACCAAAATGGAATGTGCACAACTAGACCCCGCTAGGAGTCTACGTACCAAATTTCAATTTTCTACGACAAACCATTATGCGAGATATATACGCACATACGCACGTCACGAGAAAACTCATTGTAATTAACTCGGGTATCGTCAAAATGGATATTTTGGAAATCTATACGTTCTTAGGCATATATCCACGTGTGGTCGGGTTGAAAAAAAAAACTCACTATTCATTCGGGGAAGGGCAAAATGGAAATTAAGGCAGATTTTTGGGAAAAAAATTTCGCGAATACAATACTTCCTTTTTGGTAAAAGAAAGTAAAAACGTTGTTAAAACTTTCAAAACATATCTTTTAAAAAATAGAGTTATCGATTTTATTTTATTTTGGTATTTTATCAAGCTTTACTTTATGCTTTGAGTCCCGAGATGGTGAATCATTAACTAACTGGGTTGCTTAGAGCGTCTTGATGCTAACGTGAAAGTCGTGGGTTTGGTCCTCCCGTGGACCATAAAATGTTAATTTTGAACGACTAATATTTCTTATCTCATTCGGATTCGAGTTTTCATGAGTATATGACCTTAATATTCTTTTTAAATTAATTTTTAAATTCTTGTGGATTTCTGCCTCATGTAGAATAGAAAGAAATAAGAATCTCTTTCAAAAAAAAAAAAAAAAGCTTCGAACACCCGAGCATATTTTTCGTTAATTTCATGCAAATGCGAAGTTTGTTGATCTAGAGTCTTATTGTGTTTACGCTTTCGCCATTTACGACAATCAACACACTTTTTAGAGGAAAATAATGAAAACTAAAATTATTTTGAGAAGCTCGAGAATACCATTAAGGGACGAAACAATTTCTGTTGCTGAAAGCAATCTAAGACACATCGAATACGTTAATAAAACTCATGTTTACCAATAGGCACACGGTGGAACACAATGTTTTACTCAGGTTTTACCCTTTTCTGTAATTTTGTAAATCACCGCGTAAGGGGCTGTTCACACTACGGCCGTCCGTCCCGTCTAGAACCCCTATAAGTGGACCCCATTTCCTTTTTCTTTCTGCATCTGCTGGAAATCTGAAGAGCTGAAATCCCTTTTTGGAGATGTTTGCACAATTTAAAGCCGAACAACCACCCATTTGACTCAATTTAACACATGCTAAAGAAATGTAAACATCAGCAGCAATGCTATCGCTACGAAACACTGGATCAAGTTTGCTCCAAAATGGCGGATGCGTCGGCTCCTCCTCTATAGGGGCCTTACCTGATACCACCTATAGGTGACACCAGGTAGCTTATTCGAGCGCTGGAATTGCGAATAAAAGAAAGAGAAGAAGAGTATTATTTTTGGTTACACTTAGTATAAATGGATGAATAAAAAAAACTTTCAGTTATTTTAATTATTTATAATCTTGATAAAATTCAATCGTTAAAAAAATATAATTATTCAAAGAGACAAGAATAAGGTAGCATTATTTTTAACCTTTTTTCCATTTGGGTTGATCTGAATAAATACATGGCGCATTCACATGAAATAGACTTAGGATATGTAAAAGCTACGATTCAGGCAAAAAGTAATTAAATATTGGACGAAATAAATAACAAACATTGAACTTGCTTGGGAATTGATGTTTGTTACATTTGGAGGATGTAAAATTATAAAATATAAGTTAAAGTAACCTCAACTGAGGAAAGTGTTCATTCAACTTCACTAAAAAATATTTTAGAACTGAATTAAAAAAGTATTGAGAGAATTATTTTCCTCCTATTTATTTACTTTTTACAATTAGCATTCATATGAATTAATGCCAGGTGAAAAACAATTAAGTACAATATAATTTAAGTTTTTAAACTAATTTGCTGATTATCATATCTTTAAAAATTAAAAAATGAAAAGGGTGCTGAAAAATGTCAACTATTTCGGAAACTTCTCAGCAGAGAGTCCCCGACTACATCCGTTCCTCCTAAAGCAGCGGTTCCCAACCTTTTTCCCCTTGCGAACCCCTCCAAATTCCGAAAGAAGTTGGCGAACCCCTTAGCCTTGTACTAGGTACAAGCAAAAAAAAAAAAAAAAAAACACGCTTCCCGCGCACACCCACATAGACAATAAAATTTGTCTATTTGAGATTTTTTTAGTTTGATGCTGCTCCACAGTTTATAACAAGAGCGAAAACATAATTACAAAATATAGAATTACAAATATTGCTACGAACCAAAAATGATCGCTAAAAAATGAATGCTAAACGAAATCACCAATAAAATAAATACTGATTATTCTGTGTTAAACTTCAATCAACTTCTAAAAAATTTTGAAAATATGATATTTGTTGAACAAAGACGCTCAAAGTTTAGCTGAAATTTTTCTAACAAAAGTTTATATTTATCTCTATTATCACTAAAAATCAGGAGTAAATTAAGGAATGATCTTTAAAATACCTTTTACGGAACTGTCTCAGATTAACTAAATGAACTTAATGATAAAGATCTCTAGGTTTAAATCTTCTTGAAAAGGACTCCGAGCCTAGCTTGTTTGATAAAGATATACTGCTTATATTAATCATTTGACTGCTGAAGAATTTTCTTGTAATTATGCTATAAGTGCGAAGTAAAATGCGTAGATTTAAAAAAAAAATAAAAAATAGAAGTGTCTATTTTCAAAATACGTATTTGCTTAACTTTTACACAAAAGGTAATTTTTAACAAAACAAATGTTTTTAAGCTCACTTAGAACAAAAAAATTGTTCTACAAATTTCATTGATTCCTTATTTACATGTAGCGCAAATTAAGTTGAATGAATAAATTCCGTTGATATTTTTTTTTCTGTTTTTCTAAATATTTTTTTAATTTTTTACTGCGTAAACCTCACACTGCAAAACTTTCATCCACGAAAATTTTCTATAGTCTTTAATTTTTCATACTTCCTTTGGTATTTTTGGGTCGTTAGCCATTCTTAACAAACAACAGCGTGATCTCACTTCTATGCATTTTTTACTCAACACAAGAGAAGAACGATAGCTCTTCGTTCGACTCAAATTAATGGTAAACAAACTAAACATCAAAAACCTTTAGACGCACGCATATGTTCTATGTGATGTTTTTACTCAATTTAATCAATCTTTCCGATCAAAAGCTTCAGAGGAAACGAACGCTTTCCAATTTTTTCATCTGAGGACATTGTATTCATAAGTAGAACTTTTTCAGCATGGCTTCAGGGCTACCATTCTCAATGGAAGCTCTAAAACCGGCGCTTTGCAATGACAAACTAAATTATTTAGATGCAAAATATGTCAGGAAGTATGCAAATATTTTAATGATAAGAGTATCGGATGTGCAAGAGACAAATGAATAAAAAAAAGGAGCAAAATTTGCTTCAAACCGCTTGAACGTGAGACTTCATCAGAAACCACTGAAAGTCATGTCTTCACCTTATCAAAGACTAGCCGCCTTCGGCGATCAGCTGGTCCACCTCTTTACGCCGTTCGCCTTTCTATGCGAGCAACCGCCTTGTCATTGACCATTTACCGCCAAGATTGCCGCCTTCTGTGAGGCTGTTAAAATTCATTTGCTGACGATGTCGCTTCAGTTCTTTCTGCACAGATTCTAAAATCATATCTAAAAAAATTAAAGTTTTAAGTAGAGTCCCACCACCACCCGACATGACACAGGCATGTCGCCTCAGTCCTCATGTACGGATTCGGAAAAAAAAAACCTAAATAAAGGATCAAACTTTATATTTAAATGTAATATCTAAAACTTTAAATTTCAGTTGAATGACTAAAACCTTGAATTTTAATTTAATTTGAATGAGATAACATAAATTTTTCAAATGAAATTTAAATGAATTGAATGCATATTCAATATAAGTGGAAATGCTTACCGGGAAATTATTATTGCTTACTGACATAAGAGTAAGAACTTTTTTTTTTTTTTAAACAGCCCCCACGCGGTTTCTTTAGTCCTTTTTTGTAGAACCTAAAGACTTTTCAAAAATAAATATTATGGCTGGAAGGAAAGTCGCAACACAAAGCGCCCATGTATTCTTCAGTCTGTTTTTGAAGAGCCTAAAAACATTCAAAAAATAAACGTAATGGTTATAAGGAAAGTCCTATTACAAAACACACGGGTCTTCTTATGCATGGATTCTAAAAATATTAAAAAAAAATACTATGCTTTAAAATTTGAATGTAAGTAAAAATACTTATCGGCAAATTGGAAGTAAAAATATTGTGATTTTCGATTTTCAGAAAAGTCCCGTTACCACCCGATAAAATTGCACATTGTTCATGACAATAATGGAAATGAATAACCGAAATTGAAAAAAAAGTCGATTCAAAGAACATTTTTTTATTTCAATTAAGTTTTGCATGCATTTTTTAGGTGAAAAACGTAAAAATTCAGTGTCTGTGCGGTTTCGAAGATGAGAATGATGACCATGTTGAGTGATGATGCTTTTTTTTTCTAGATTTTTACTGACATTACCGTCTTCTCTTTATATATTTTACAGGTTTTTAAATAAGATATTATCTGCCAGTTTTTAAAGTACCAAATGAACGATGTTCTGCAATTTTTTTGAAAATTCTTTAAAAGTCACTTTTTTCCCCATAACAGATTCTCATTTCAAAGCTAGAAATAGTAAGATTTCTTTCAGAAATGGAATAAAAGCCACTTGGTTATTCAATAAATGGAATAATCAATAATATTGCAGTTAATATTTTAAAAAGAATACCAGTAAAAATTCTTCATTTTAGAAGCTTATTTGTTTTGCTGCTTATTACGTAGAAAATAAATTTTAGCTTTTGGTATCAAAACAATTGTTTGAACTTTTTCATTGGTTATTTTAGGGTATGTATCAAAACAGTATTACTTTTAGAGCATACAGGTTTTTTTAGAACCGAAAAATCTTCCTTTTTGATCAAGTTATAAGGAAAACAAAAGGTACTAGGCGGCTATCTTTGATACGCCATTTTGGATGGAAGCTCACATGGGAACTTAGGGGACTTTTTAGGATTTACTACATGCTATGAGGAACTAATTCTGAAAATATTTCTTAACTATAAATTTGTGGTGCAAAAAATCCTACATTTACTGAGCTATATGTCGCGAAAAGAGATCACTTGCGATTTTTTTTTTTTTTTTTTGGAGCAATCACGATTGCTTATTGTTCTCATTTGACTGTTTCGTTTGCTACCATGTTATTTTCCCACCAGCACCCTCTGCCAGCACCACCGTCGACCGGCTCCTCACGATGCTGCTCCTATAGCGAAAACCGTCTCCAGGTTGCGTCCATATCCTACACAAACACGCACACACACACGCGCATACAAACTCACACACCTACACACACTCCTACACACACATACACACACACACAGGGGCGGCAAATAGGGGGAGCGAGAGGGGGCGGTTGCACCCCCAAATGTTTTGGCTCCGAATGATAAGAAACGGGCAAATTTAATTCATGTAAATCGCAAATCACTGATCATACGCAAAAGGAAATTACAAAAAAAAAAAAAAAAAAAAAAAAAAAAAAACGCCAGCTGATTCTCCATAATAGATGATACATCTTGAAACATTTCCAGACGCAAGCAAATATTATTCACTATTTGAATGATAACTTGGAAAATCTTGAATCATTTGCAGCTCTATTCGGAGCAGAAAAAACTGTTGGAGGATCAAATTTTGTTTAAACTAAAGAGGTAATCTCTTCATGCAGGCTAAATATTTCATACTTGTGTGCTCAGTGATATGATAATGCATCCAATGTGAGAGGGTTGCACGATTTTACAAGAAATTCTTTTGAATTTTGCATACGTTGTTACGCTCATATTTCAAATGTATGTCAAATTAGTGGGTGAACACCAATTCCTTCTATTAGAAACACATTTCACCAACTCAATACATTATATACTTTCATCGAAAACTCTTACAAAAGACTTTTTTGAAAAAAGTCGCACATCAACAAATCTATTTTCTGTGTGCTCTTTAACTAGGTCATCTCTGAGTGAAACAAGATGGTCTCCAAGATTTAAAGCTGTAAAAGCCCTCCTTATTTAATTTAAATATTTTGAAAGCCGCTCTTTCAACGGTGGTAAAGCTGATACCCTTTAACATGTATGACTTTGTTTGAGTTTTTATTCGCTTTGTTTGTACTGTGAAGAGTTTTTGAAAAATGGTTTTACTCTATCAAAACATCTTCAATCCGCTAGCCTGAATTTTCGGACTGTCCAAGCTCAGCTTAATCTGAAATTAAAACAATTTATAATTTTTGCGCGGATGTATATTTTAACCAAGAGTGAAACGAAAAAAAAAAAAAGAAATTAAAACAATCTTAGTACGGACCAAAAAAAAAGATTGAAATGAATTTAGAAGAGGTTACAAAAATCTACATGATGGGGAGAGAAAATCATAAAATTGAATTAATATTTTGTATAAGATAATAGATTCAGTTTCTAACGAAATTATACCACTGTTATTGTCCAATAAGTTCAGTGTTTATATTGATAGGTTATTGAAAAAGAGAAATCACGGGACGCCGGAGCGTCCCGGTCACCAAGAAAAACCAAATGCCTACCGCCAAAAGGAAACCAAACGTCAAGCAGCCAAAAAAAGCAAATCCACCGCCAAGAAAGACGAAAGAAAATTAACGCGACTAAGTAGTTTACACGACAGAACAAGTTGGGGTTTTCTGGGATTTTCACCCCTCTGTATCTCAACCCCATGAAGACTCCCGGAGTTGATTTTTAGTACACGCAATCTCTAGTTGCCCATAAGAACGTAAACCAAAATACAATCCCCTGGACCATCAGGGGGGGGGGGAGGAATTTAAGTCAGAAAATCGCTGTTCAAAAAAGTTTTCGCTTTCTTTGACAGGGCTACATCCCAGAAAGAAGCTGAAATTTCGCACACACATTCCTTGTGCCCTACTGATGAGCCTTTTGTGCTATTTGACCACCCTCCCCCTCTCCCCTCGTTTTTACCCCCCAAATTGCACCTTCCCGGAGTTCTGTCACAGCAAGTTTTTGCTCATCAAGCAACCACTTCACTTTGAAAAGCTTCCCGCCAAACAGGATAAACAATTTAAAGGATCTATCCATATTTATGAGGAGTTGAAGGTGGGAGGAGGTTCTAATGGAAGTAGTTGTGATGAAATATTAGAAGAGGGAGGATGATAATTTGGCAGATGCATGGCGGGTAAACTAGATATCATAACTTTTTAAGGCTGAGGGTTTTGGTATTTAGGATGAAGGCCTTCTTTTTTGTGCGGAAAAGTTAAAGGTTTTCTTGGCAGGGAAATTCTTACAACAGGGTTGTTTTTGATGAGATAAAATATTACAATTATAAGTAAAAGTTATAGCACAAAGCAAGAAGAATTGAGGCACTGAGAAGAAAAGGTATGTAAGTGCCAAAAATAAAAATTTGCAGACAACCAGTACAAATGATAGGTAAACCTGTCTTCTGTCTTGGGGCAAAATATAGTTTTAGTAGCCCTTGTAAGTGCTACTATTCAATTCAGTAGGATTTAGAATAACTTCTCAAGAAAGTCTACCTGAGGACCGCAACTTTAAAGACGCGTTTTACTCGAAACTTGAAAATTTCCACTTGCATCCCTTTAATTCTCACTGCCTCAATTGTTTTGCAAATAGCAGAACGATTGAGGCAGTGACACTATACTATTCAATAATAAAAAACGAAGAGTAGCACAATTTTCAAAGTTGCTGATGTTATTTTAAGGGGGGAAATCTTGGCGATGTGTTTTCTGTCATAACTTCGTTGCTAGAACTATTTTTCAATTATTCCACCTAGCTCAGCTAGTTGTGACAGATTTTTGTTTGTTAGGAGGTTAGAAAAGTACCTTCGGAGCACAATGGGACAGAAAAGACTTTCATCTTCAGTTATAGCAAAAAAGTACAACACTGCACATTGATGGAATCAAGTAACAAGATTTTCGGATTCTAAAAACCGTACATTAAAACTTTCTAAAAGGTAAAAACTCTAGTATCAAAATATTTTGTGATATAATTTATTACAAAATAAGTTAAAACTGTAGTTATTAAAATTTGGAATCCCTTTTAATAACCTTCTATTTTATCCTGTTAACCAATATGCATTTTATTTCATTCTCAAGGGAACTCAGATTTAAAAAACTCGACCCCCCAAATGAACTGTTGAAATGCCGCCTCTGCACACACACGCGCGTACACACACAGCACTGCATACACAACATGCACACATACACATACGCACACCCCTACACACAAACACACATATTCCCCCCCCCACACACACATAAACACACACGCCTACATACACACACACTCGTGATTGCGAAAAACATAATTTGAATTCAAGAGGTCGAAATTCAAATTTTTTTTTTTTTTTTGTATGAACGAAGTCGGTCAAATAAAGGAGTGGAATGAACGAATCAAAAGAATGAACTACTCCCTAATGAACGGATCTTTAAAAATTACGACATCGCCCACCTCTATTGCCTTACAACAGCAATATTAAGAGTAATCATAATGAAAATTTTGAATCAAGACTTCTCTGGAGAAAGCATGAAATTTGTTCTTTACTAGAGCCGGGTACCCGGCGCAGCCTACCACCACGCTAGAGTCACTAGTCGACTCTAGTGTAGAGTTGACTCTAGTGTAATGATGCGATGCCCGGGCATTTAATTCAACACAAATAGTAATATATTTTTCTTTTGCAAACGCCACTTTTTGTACACTCCGGGGAACATAGAAGAGATTTTTTTTTTTTTAAATCTTTGTTTTTGTTAGGGAATGGGCAGTTAGGTTGAAATAAATACAGATGGAGAAAAGTTTGAGATAGGTCGTATAAGTAGATGGATACGGCCGCAGGCGGAATTCTTGGCGTAAAAAGGTGAATGGCGCAAATTAGAACTGGAGATATACACGGAAAAAATCAAGTTAGTTATAACACCAATGAATCATACGCGTGAACGCCGTCCTACTTCACTTTTTAAATCTTAATGAACAAAACATTTGGAGGGCTATGAATAATACAAATTAAAACACTGCTTTTAATATTTATTATACATTAATACTCCAAGAACTTTTTTAAAAATGAAAATGTTAAAAATCCAAAGATTTATCTTGTAAAATGTTACCCCACAACAAAAATTTAAACAATTAAAACTGAATTAGTTATTTATATTGATCAAACTAAGAATACGAATAAATATTTTTTTGATTATAAATAGAAAGTGTTTTTATCGAAGAAAATTACATCAAAACTAAATTTCGATCTGGACTCATCCAACTTCTTTTCAAGAAGTTTTTGGTTTTACTTGTACCATCTTAATACCAGCTTTCATACATGTTTAAAAAAAAAATGTCTTTTTTTTTGCATCAAATTTTTGTAAGTTTAAGAGGAAAACCACCCAAATACTCAAAAACATCGAAAATCGCTTGAAATTGTGCTTTTGGAGCTTTAATTTAGAGAAATTACTGGCCCTAATATTACAAAAATATGGCGTTACAATCGTATTTTTAAGACTTTAGTTTAAAAAAATATTCTGTCAAGGATCCTCATACCGCCTTTCTTTAATATCAATAGCAATGGTTTTTTTAAACGACACTCACAAAACACTTAAGTGGAATAGCACCTGAATATAATATATTTTGCTTAATTTTTTTGGACCATGAATTTAAAATTTTCCTAGGAAGGGCTTCAAATCCTCCTTCCCTTAAATTTTCAAAGCTTGTCTAAAATTGCGTTTTTGAAACTTTGATTTCGAAACTTACAGAGGGGAGGAGGAATTGATTTCAATCTTTTTCTTTTTTTAAATCAATCAGAGACAGTCCCTGAGCTCCATGCTTTACCCTAACGTTAATAAACATGGCCTATAATCGCGTTTTAAGGCTTCAATTTCTAGAAATGTCTACTGAGATCCTTATACCTGTTTTTGCCGTAGCATATGCAAAGAAAGTCTGAAATTGAGTTTTTAAAAGTAAAAGTTTTAAAATTTTGACCGGACCCATCAGATTAAAAAAAATTCTTTTTTTTTTTTTTTTTCGATTTGCCCACTAAAAATTTTTTCTAGTTATGTATGCACGCAGGGGAATAATCCCAAGAAATTTGATGGGAACTAAGCAAAGGAGAAGTTCCTTTTGTTTGATTCTAAACAGTAATATTCTCAGAATTAGTATCTGCTTCAATGATGCAAAATAACGAAACGAATGTTTTGGAGACTGGGAGATAGGAATATTTTCGTGCACTAGGAAAAAGTTGAGAATCGTTGCAATGATCCTCTATTTTGTGCATCTATGATTGTGCATCTATGTATTTTACTGGGTGTTATATACGAGAGCAGCCCCTATAATCCGCAGATCCTAAAATTGGCCTGAAGAAAGAAAAAAAGCTTCGTATAATCGGCGGTGCCGCGGATAATAAATGCGATGTAAAAAAAAAAGTTTAGGTTTGACCAACTAAACTAAAAACGTGGAAAAATAATTGCTTTGAAGGTATACTCAAAATTAATCTATCTGAAATAGTGTCTAAAAATAATAATTTCTTATTGAAATCCTGATTATTGCACACTAGAGTCAAGACAAAAAGGAGCAAACGATCTAATCGTGTGCGAATGAAGGATTCCTCCTTCACTGTTTATTTTACTTCGCCTGGAATTGCATAAGAGGGACATTCAAGCAATGCTAAATAAGCAACATACAGGCAGTGAAAGAAAATTCAGCCTATGTAAAATAATCAGCCATCGTACGGCCGTCTTTATCGGCGAATCCTTACTGTAAACATTGAGGTTCAGTGCGTGGTTGGTGTTGAGAAAAAAATCACAGATAATCCGCGGCAGCGTATAGTCTGCACCTCGAGCACTTTTTAAACAGATAATCTGTGGATTATACGCAGGAAAATACAATGTTACATAAAATGAGGGGCGCCTTGCGGCGCCCGGGGCGATTGTCGCTCGCCCCCATCCTACTTGGGATGACTTTGGGCCGCCGTAGGGCGTAAAAAGGCGAACTAGCTAGTAGCCGCAGGTGGCTAGTAAAGAATAAATGAATACGAAAAAAAAAGAGAACCTTTCGTTAAGAGTTCTTTGCAACCTCATTTTTATAATTGCTATTGATTGATACTAATGCATCTATCCACTAGATGGCAGCATGAACGATAGGAAAATCATGCAGAAATTGCACTCTTGATTGCACTATTTCATCTGAGGCTTTCGGTCCCTAACCGTACGGTTTTTCCCGACTTCCGATGTAAACAAGGTAAAAACGAAACATTGAAACGTATGTATTTTTCCTTCGCTCTTTGTTGAAATTGTAAAAAAATGACTTTTTTGATTATTCTGCATGTGCAAAATCAGCAAAAAAAAATGCATTTTGTAGAAAAATCTGTCAAAATCGGATGAAATCGCAATTTTTTTTCAACTAAATTAGGCCTAAGTAAATATACATGGGTTACATGTAACAAAAGTAATTTCGTAGGAACATTTTATTACTCTTCGGGAAAATGTCAGAAAATGGCGTATTTGCTACATTTTGTGTGAAACAATAGCAAATAAACTGTTGCTTTGTAATATTTACTCCTTTTTTATTTAGTGATTTTAAGAGTGATTTCCCAGTAAGCAAACTATCTTGCCTCCGTATTGCATAAAGGTTGACATGCAAGAAAAATCATCTTGCATTAATGCTGCCTCAATGTTGTTATGTTACTCCATTTATGCTGTCAGGAGGCTGCCACAATATTGACAGACAAGGTGTATGCAGCATAATATCAGGAAAATATCAAGGTAGGCTGCTTTTGCAATGCTGCATACATATTGATATGACAGGATAATATCAAGATATTGTCATGACAGCATGAAATCAAGGTCTAGGCAAGATGATCTTGCTTTTGTAATCTTGCATACATATTGATATGACAGGAAAATGTCAGGATACATTGACATGACAGTATGAAATCAGTATGTTTGCAACGTGTTTTATCCGTTTATTTATTTGTATTATTTTCACTTCAAACTCGAGAATTAAGTTTCATTCTTTAATTACCTCTGTTATTCTTCAAGACTGATTAGTTTTCTAGCCTAAGAATATCTTCTTAAAGCTGACATCTGATCGGAAAGTCATATAAAGATATTAGTAGTACTCGCAATTTAATTTAAAAAATGAAAAGTTTTTTGTTTTGCGTAATACTTGACTTATTTTTTTAAATTCATGCTTCTAATTGTATTATAAAGACATAAAATCCTTCGTAAAAAATAATTGCGGAAATTTTTATAGTACATTAAAGAGTAAAGATAGCAATAAATAAATAGATACAATAAAGTATATTTCCGAATTGATGTCAGCATTGAAAATATCCTCTGAACAAAATATATGAATTTATCTAAAAGAATAACAGAAATAATAATTGAATAAAAAAATCTTACTCGTGAGATTGAAGTGATAATACGAAATATTCAGCTGCTGATCCTTTGTTTCAAAGTCTAGGAACGGCCTCGGCCATTTCTATCATTGATCGCACATTGAATGCAATATGGCTTGTCTAGTACTATATTAATAAACAATTGCAGTTATCAGTCATTCTTAAGTTATTCCTAAAACAATACTATTCCACACTAATAACTAAGCAACCAACTTAGCGAAGCCTATAGAATGCAACTCCATGTGCAGCGTGGAGCTCTACCGAAGGTCGAAGGAGGAAGATAACATGCCAGCAATGCAAGGAACGCTGGGTATAAAGAACTGTGCGCATGCGCAAGTCTCAACGAAGTTCCCCCTGTTCTATTGTGTACTAATTACCTTGACGGCGACAGCATGAAATCAATACCATATTGATGCCGTCAACATGTATGCAATGCTGATATTGTAAGGTAATATCAACATTGGTATTTTAAGATGAATGCAATGTTGCATACGTGTTGTTATTGGAATATTGCTTTTTAATCTTTATGCAAACTTTATGCAGTATGAGACACGTCAATATTGACACCGTCAGTATAATATCAAGATCTGTCAAGGTTGTTGCAAGAAATTTTTCTAGTAGCATTTCTTCTTACAATCCCAGAGTATCTTTCGATTGTCGAGATTTTGTCTTGGTTGTCAGATTTTAGATAATAATCGTTCATTGTAGCAACATCGGCAGGGCAGAAAAACATATGTGACTTGTTTATAAAGGCAAAAATTGCACACAGTGTGTAATTAGAAAAAAAATAAATAAATAAAAAATCTCTCATTGAAATATTCCCTACGAATAAACATTCTACAGGAACTCTAGATGTAATGTTCCCTTTCTTTTCGGGGGGGGGGGGGCGACCTGGCTGGGATGTGGGGATGATGTAATAATATTTAAGAAAACAATCAAAGCGATAGTTTTATATCCCACATTTGTACTCGGATGCTAAAGCCATTAGTTTGAGAGGCTTTGAAAGTTTGAAGCTAAAGGCAGGTTATATACTATGATCATATGCCACAAGACTTCTGCCCTGAAATAATCAACCAAGGAGAGTGCCATCTATGCCAAGTCTTGTGAACTATTACACTGAGGTAAACATAAAGATGCATTTGTGTTCTTTATGCTACAGCAGATGAAATACGAAATTCCAAGAGTGCTTCAGTCTTATCACAATTAGTTTGATTTTCATTTCATTTTCTACGGTATGTATACCAGATGTTGTATGGTAATGAATGGACCTGCAGCAATATAATCAGAGTGGTGAATTTTGATCTTTGATCAGGGCCGTCCGAAGAGCAGATGGTGCCCGGGCGAAAGTTTTCTGGCCCCCACCCCCATACACACAGAAAAATCAAGTTAGTTATAACATCAATGCATAATAAGTATCTATTAAATGTAATAAGTATCTACTTATTTTTACATATTAATGAACAGAACAATCAAAGGGCTATGCATAATACAAATTAAAACAAAAGCAATGAATCTGTTTCAAATATTTGTGATACAAAAATGCCCCAAAAACTTTTCGAAAAAAGGGAAATGTTGAAAATTCAAATATTTATCTAGTAAAATGTTATCCCACAAGATAAAAAACAAACAATCAAAACTGAGTTGGTTATTCATATTGATTAAATTAAGAACACGAATAAATAATTTGCTGATTATAAATAGAAAATGTGTTTATCGAAGTAAATTACATCAAAATTAAATTTCGATCTAGACTGATCCAATGATTCTTTTCAAGAGTTTTTTCGTTTTACTTGCACCAACTTAATATCAGCTTTCATATATGTTATAAAGAAAGCTGTTATTCCTTTTGCATCAAATACTTGTAAGTTTTAGGGAGAAGCTCACAAATACTCAACAACATCGAAAATCGCTCAGAATAGCGTTTTTGGAGCTCTGATTGCGAAAAATCACTGGCCCTAAGATTACAAAATATGACCTTACAAATTACATTTTAAGACTTAAGATCCTCCTATCCATAAAATCTTCAAAGTTTGTTTAAAGTTGCGTTTTTGAAACTTCAATTTCGAAAACTTGCAGGGGGAGAAGGAATTGATTTCAATCTATTTAAAAAAATAATTCATCGGAAAGAGTCTCTGAGCCCTTAACGTCAATAAACATGGCCTATAATCGCGTTTTTAAGGCTAAAATTGCGTTTTTAAAACTAAATGCTAAAAATTTTGACCGAAAAACTTTTGAACTTTTTTCCTATCCAATCAAACAGATTTTTTTTTTTTTTTTGAGCAATCACGATTGCTTTATCGTTCTCATTTGACTGTTTTGAATTCCTATCATTTTATTTTCCCACCAGCACCCTTTGCCAGCACCACCGTCGAGTCGATCGGCCTCACGATGCTGTTCCTCTTGTGAAAACCGTCTCCAGGTTGCTTCACTTACTTGCCTACACACACAAGCATACACACTCGCGCCTACACACACATACACACACTCATGCCTGTGCACGGACACAAACACACACTCCTACACACATATTCATGCCTGCACACAGACACAAACACATATGCCTACATACACACACACACGAACGCCTACACACACGTGCGCGTACACACAGCACTGCATACCCAACATGCACGCACATGCATACGTACACACACACATGCACCCACACACATGCACCCACACAAACATTTACGTGCATTCATACACACACACACGCTCGTGATTACGAAAAACATAATTTGAATTCAAGATGCCAAAAATTCAAATTAATATAATTTTTTTTTGTTTTTTGAATGTGTTCTCTTAAAACTTTTTTATGGTTACGTCACTGAACGCAGGGGCAGAATTCAAGCAAATTTGGTGAGAACTAGACAAAGAAGAAGTACCTTTTGTTTGATTCTAAACACTTAAATTCTCAGAAATTGTATCTGCTTCAATGATTCAAAGGAAACGAATGTTTTGGAGACTTAGAGAGAGAGGAATCATTTCGTGTCCTAAAAAAAATAGAGAACCACTGCAATGATTCCCTATTTTGTGTGTCCATGACTGTATCTATGCTACACGAAATGAGGGGGCGCCACAAAGTCCCCCTAATTTTGTACAATCGGGCTATTTTATACGATGAGGGGAGCCGCAAAGCGCCCCTCGTGAAAATGTCGTTTTCGTGTGATTGTCGTCGTTTTCCGTCAAAACGAGGGGCGCCTTGCGGCACCCCCCCCCCCACGTTGGGACGGCCCTGTCTTTGATATCTGGTTAGTAATCAAATATTATAACCACTTGGCTGAAAGATGTTTAAATTGGCTAAGGGCCAGAGCTGGTTATATTATCATGGTTGGTTTGTTCATATGTCTGACTCATTTAAAATCATTTGTGGTTTTGCTGCTATTGCTCTGTGACAAAGCTGTTTGTTCTGTGAAGTACATTCCACTTTGCTATAAAGGTACAGATGTGATATACCCCCCCCCCCCATTTGGTGACATCCGATTTTTTGCACAAAATTGAAATATTTTTCTCGCCAATGAGGCGATAAATTTTTAAGCATGGCATCCCTGGTGAAACTAACCTGTGGTTGGCAACGCGAAGGCAAACTTGTTCGAACTTGTTTACTTGGGTTCTTTACTTGGTTTTATGCAGGAGAGATACGTGTTGTTTTGTGCAATATACCTTACAGGAATGCTTATTTTGTGTTAGTTTAGATTCAGTAGTTGTGTTTTGAAGTAAAAACATTAGAAAATGCCAGTTTCTTCAAACTTGAAGGTTAATTAAAAGTTAACTCCAACGTGGTGTGTATCTGTAACGTGCCATTGTCATATGATGTATTGTTTTAGACTGAGTGTGAATATTTATACCATATAAAAAGGTAAGTTCTTTATTTTAGAATTAAAAAAAAACCTCTCACTTCCAAAATTCTTTGTTTTTACAAATCCTTGAGGGGTTCTTGTAGTTTTTAACTTTATTTTTACTGTATGTAAATTAATTTTACAGAAATAGTACGGTTATTTTGTTCTAAAAGTTAATTCTTATCGATGCCACGAATTATTTAGACATTCTATTAACGTGCCTCCTTTAGGTACTGAATTTTATGTTAACAATGGAAAGTTCTTTCAGTTGTACTCTTAAAAATGCTGAATTTTATTAATAAATCTGCACAATAATGATGCATATTTCACACTTAAAACTGTGTCATTATTGTAGACTGAACGGAAGGAGCCACCCTTGGGTGTCTCCGTGAAAATATACATAACTGTGACCATACTCCGACTGTAATGTATATTAACAGTCGGAGGGTCTGGCGAGTCAGAGGTCTCATAGTACTTTCGTAATGAGACCAAGGCAGGGCCGGCGAGCCGAGGTCTCATTACGAAAGTACTATGAGACCGAGGGCTCGTATCCCGGAGAAATGATGAAAAAAAAATTAATGCATTAATTTCGACTTGTAATTAATACAATAATTTATTTCATTGTATTTTAATATGTTTCCAAAAATCCCGGCCCTGTACATTTTTGAGGCATATATTCGTGATGTTTTTTGTTGTGCTTTTATGTTGTTTTTATATATATTGTGTTCTGAAGTGCTTTGATCATGTTTTTTTATCTGATTTTTTCCTGTTGGCGCTAAAAAAGCATCGCTAAGAACGATGTATGACATATGTTGTCATACATCGTTTTCTTGGCGACGCTTTCTTGGCGCCAACAGGAAAAAGTCGCCAAGGGTGGGGTATATCACATCAGTTCCGCTATAAATTCTACTTCATAGGTAATCTTATAGAAGAAGTAGACTGAATTTCGGTGATGGTTTCACTCCATTTCTTCAAAAAGCATTTCTCAGTTCTCAAAAGACAATTGGTAGTTGCAATGAATTCCTCCAATTATTTATGAAACTAAGACAAAAAGAAAAGCATGTCCCCCGGAATCGGAGCCGTAAAAATTCCAGTAAATGCCAGAGGCTGGATGCTATTTTTGTCTAAAGAGGACTGAAGTGTTAAGTCAAGAGGTTCATAAATAAAGTTGATTCCAAGGGACATGAAGGCGGGACTTGCTCATGGAGGCCTGTGTACCACATATGGACACCACTGCCCAGGAAGAGACATGCTGACAGAGACCCAGGCCCATAGTCCAGAGAAGTTTGCATTAAAAGCAAAGAAATATAAAATCAAAGGAGTATTAAGTACAGTCAAGTGAGAGCAATCAGCAATTCGTGGTTGCTGAAAAAAAAACAAAGAAAAAAAAAGGTATACTGCATCCAGCCCTTGGTATTCATTCGCGTTTTAACGTCTGGAATTCAAGTTATGTTTTTTGAATTTTATGCCCAGTGTCTTTAAAAATCTTAGTTAGGCCTTAGGGGGCCCTGAAATTCAAATGAGCCTCATGTCCACTATCAGAATGATCGGGCTCTGCAAGTAAAGTAAAAAATATATATTATGGATAAAAAGGCAGCTGCGGAATGGCACAATTGTGATAAATCTAACATAATGTAAACGCTAGTTTGAATATAAGAATATCAGAGGGTGATTATGATTTAATAACAGTTTTCATTTGATTTAATGATGTTATATATTTTTCACCAGACGTTAGAAATCCTACTTTTTAAACATTTCATTCTTCTAATGCCTTTGGCACTAATTATAAATGATTTGAGCGGCTATTTCCAGCTGTTCAAAATTGGAATGAAAAGTCGAACTTGATTTTGAAGAAACAGCTTATGTTCTCAAACGAAAGCAGCCAGCAGTGCACTTTTAATAAAAATGCTTTAAAAATTATATGTTAAAGAACGCTTTTGTGTGTGTTCCAAAACTCTTAGATAATAAACCGTATGGGCTAAAAAGAACGTAGGTCGAACGCAAAATTACTGTGTTTTTTTCTTTTTTAAATGGCCTCACTTAGATATTTTTTAATTTTTAGATTTTTTTTTTTGAGTATATTTTGCAGCTTGAGTCCTCCCTTCGTTTAGGATATGTATTTTCTTAAAATCCAAGCTACTTTTTTATTATAATATGTAATTAATTTATTTGCATTTCAGAAACTTAAACTATCGCCTCATTTTTCTGAGTTTTTTTTTTTTGTGGATGTTTTGCCATTTTTGATCTAAGTCGAGCATTTAAAATTGTTATTGAAAAATTATCTCAAAATCTCTTATCGTTCATATTCAAATGTAATTGTGAATACTTGAATAATAAATAATGCTAAGATTAAAATTATTGCTTAATGATAAGTATTTTCATTTTATTTTAAAGCCATTTTTCATATGTATGTTTCTTTAAGCGTATGTTTTGCAATGCTCGCTTTTATGAATATTTTAGATAATCAAAGCCAGAGATGGAATAATGCGTATGAAAATTTTAGTGCTTTATAATCAAACATCGGTTCAATGACAGATAAGGGATAATTGTTTGATTTTGTGCAGCTATGTGTGCTATGTGTAGAAAAGCATGCATTCTTTTCTACCCCGTAGCAGAAAATAGGGTGACGGGTGACGTACGTCGCAGATTATTTTCCCCCTCTGCAGACAATTTTTCAATAATGACTAACAACTGAAGGGGAAAAAAAATTGTTTTTCATGCAGCTGAGTCAGTCAGTTTGCACCGATCGTACGGGTCAAGGTCTGGAGCTCACAAAAGCATCCAAGCTTCAAATCACAGGCTACAAATGCCACATGCGCCTCGAGAGGCACATGTGTCTTCGTAACGTAAACTGATGTCGCCGCCGCCGTAATAATCCAAGCCAAGCCTTCCGTGCACCCTCGTGGTCCGCCAATAACCAAGAGGTGCAAATGCATACGTCATCTACGCCGGAGCCGGAGCGCTTCGATAATGAAAACGAAATGCACCCCCGCGATCTTAGGGGTTCTAGGAACGTTCCTTTTCAACTGCTTATCTCTGCTCTTCATCATTGTCACTGGTTCATCGAAATGGCAGCGCAGCTGAAAAAAGTGTCTTGTTTGGAGTGCAATGAAAAAGTTCTTTACAAAAATCTGAAAACACATTTCTCAAGGTTTCATCCTAACAAAAAGTTGCAGTATAAATCAATTTCTAATTTTAATGTGCTTGATTTATTCAAAAAAAAGGAAAATAAAAAAGATGAATTAATATCAGCAGTGATTGCAAGTAGCATAATAGAGAATAGCGAAGAGGAAAATAGTGAGGAAATCAATAAAAATGAGCCAGTTACCAACAATGAATGCTTTTCATCTTCGAAAAAACGAAAATTATCCGAAGATGTCTCTGAGGGCAAAACTACAAGTGAAAACAATTCCGCTCTACAGCAAGTATTGGACATGGACATCGAAACAAGTAAGTTAAATTTTTATTTGTATTTCTCACCGTTAAAGTTTGGCTTTTCATCCAAGATTTTAGCAGGCCTTTTCGCCAATAAAATTATGCTTTTTGCCTTAAAGGGTATTTTTCATTGAAAAGGGCTGTTTCTTTTTTTGTCAAAGGCGTAAGTGATAAGAAAGGAATTGATCTGCGCGCGACCTTGACCCGACAGTGCACGTGGTCGGAGTCTAAAAATAGATCTTACAACTCAGATGAGCAGGAAGGGGAAAATGGGAAATTGCTGGTTGATTTCTGTTCAGTGAGGGTTGTCTTACAGCCCCCCCCCCCCCCCCCCCCCCGCTTTTACATTACTTCGGTTGCATACGACGAGCTCAACTGGTGGCGTGACGAAACGCAGCGTTTTATGAATGACCGGTCGCACATTCAAGCCTATGTGGCAAAATATTATACTTGAGGACCTATGGTTCGAATTTTTATTTTTCAATGAGTGGGTAATAGAAACTATACATTCAGGAAGAAGTGAGGGCTATATATACAACTCAAAAATCCTTCTAAAAAAAGCCGTTAAAGATTTAAGCAATAAAGTCCCAAAACTCATCCACTTCATGAAATTTATCATCAGTATTCCAGTGTCGGAAGCAATTTGTGAAAGCTGGGGTTCCACAATTGCACGCACCCATGAGTTAAGGATGGTTGCATCTGATGGGAATGACACAGAAGTTGGAACTATTGATAAAAGAGTTTTTATCCTTCTCAACGGCCCACCAGCAGGATTTAGAAATACAAGGAAATTTCTAAAAGCTGCACTAATAACCAAGTTTGGTGCATCATACCACAAACATTTTACTTCAGCTAGTGCAGCAAACAGTATTTCGAAAGCTGTAACTTCTAAAGTGGTTGCTAGGATTGCTGGAAATGAAAGTGAATCTACTCTTTTGCCATGCTTCAACTGCTGAAAACAGAATAAATGAAATTTCTATACATACATAAAATGAATCTCATGTTTTTTAATATTTTATTCATTAATGATTATGAAATAAAAATGAGTAAATGCTATCACATGTGAAATGACTTGTGTGTTCAAAATTGTATACTTTGCAACATATTTATTTTTTAAATATTTATTCATAATATTCAATTATAAGATCAATGCTTGTTAACAAGCAAGAAAATAGTGCTTAGAGTGCAGATATATATGTAACAAAAACAAATTAATATATTTTAGCAGATTTCACTCTATTTAAATACTTGAAATGTGCACACATTTATATATGTTATTCATTACACGTGAATATACATATACGCACACACAGGTATAGTATGTGTGATATGGATTAGCTGTAATGTCGCAGACAAATTTTGAGTGATTGAAGTTGTGTCACAGATCAGTGAGAAATATTCTGCTACAGGGCTTTTCTACACATAGGATGTCTTCATTCAATACTTTAGTTAGACCATTTCAAATTTAAATGAATGCTTCTGCTACAATGAAATGGATGCTTGGGGAAAGTTGTTCAGCACTATCAAATCATTGTAAGCAAATCATTAAGTGACAGAGCAGGTCCTTGTGATTCTTTTAAATGCACCAGAATAAAGGGAAAAAACGGACAGGAAGCGGGGCATTGTGACCAGTTCAATAGAAAATGCGCATGTGGCTCAGGTTTACAACTTGAGTGCTGATAAGTTACTATTGATGGATTAGGTTGTATGCATCTACTTTTTTCATGTATTGTAGAAACATTCAACTGATAAGTGCTTCTTCATTGCACTTTATTAGTGGAATACACTGCTCATAATATTCCACTCTGCTGATTTGAGCATACAACTCTGCTGCATTCCTTCTGAAGAAATGGATTCGGACAAATGTTCAGATAATGAATATTCAGATTCATCGTCTTCTGGATCGCTCTTTGATAGTGAATCGGAGGAAGATACATCACTAAATGAAGCAAGAGACTGGGTCAGATTAGACTGCAAAGATTTGACTCCCCCTCCACCACGCTTCCCATTCACTGGAAATCCGGGGATTAAAATATTGCTGCATCATTCTTCACCGGTTGAATTTTTTTGCGAATAAAAATACAGTATTTTCTTTTCTACTTACTGAGGGTATCCTTTTTTTTTTCTGTTTATCTCCAGAACTTATGCGTTTAAGAACTAAACTGGGACCATATTTTTGCTAATTACTTTTGTATACTTACAAAAGATTTATTGCATTTATTGAGCAATCACGATTGCTTACTGCTTTCATTTGACTGTTTTTGGCGTGCTGTCATTTTATTTTCCCCCCTGCCTCCCTCTGCAGCACCACCGTCTACCGGCTCCTCACGATGTTGCTCCTATAGTGAAAACCGTCTCCAGGTTGCGTCATTATCCTACACTTACACGCATACATACACAACTACACACACACACAAATAAATACACCTACGCACATACACGAACACACACATACACACAAACACATACATACACACACACACACAAACATCCATACACACATACACACACACAAACATCCATACACACATACACACACACACAAAAGCATCCACACACATACACACACACAAAAACATACACACACATACACACAACTACCCACACATTCATGCTTGCTCACAGACACAAACACATATGCATACACACACATACACCCTCCCCCCACACACACATTCATACACACAACTACCCACACACTTATACCAGCACACAGACACACATACCTATACACACATACACATACCCCCTACACTCACATACATACACCCTACACACAAACACACATACCCCCCACACACGCCTACATACACACACTCGTGATTGCAAAAAACATAATTTGAATTCAAGATTTTAAAATTCAAATTAATTTTTTAATATTTATTTATTTATTTATTCATATGTTCCAACTTTTGAGTCAGAAAGTGTAGTTAAAATAGCACTTAACTCGTTCATTTAACAAAGCAATTATCAATGAGGATCAAAAAAGAAATAACCACTGCAATTTTGCGAAAGAAAACTGCTAAAAAAGGCTTAGTACTACTGTTTTCTCTGAGAAAATTAAAATTTAGTACTAGATACTTACCGTTTTTAAACTATGTTCTCTGTTTTTTTCCCTTGATTGTATATTGGTACACGTCTTAATTTATTTTAAACACTTATATACGATAATTGCAAATGCTTTCTATCTTTTTTTTTCTTGATAATTGCAAGCGAATTAGATTTTTTTTTTTCGTTATTTAACTTTATATGCTTAGCAGTAATTTTGAAGGATTATTTTGTAAATCATACCTATGAAAAGAGTTTCTTACAACAATGAAATTAAATTGAATTCATTTGTTTATTTTTTGTAATTTTCATTGTCTTTTTTTAAATAGGTATTTAAAAAAAACCCTATATAATAGGTATTATATAGGTTTTTTCTTCAATATTGCAATTTTTAACAGCATCTTTTATTCAACAATCACGAATTGCTAACTATCCTCATGTGATCAATGTTGATCTTTCTCTGATTTTTTCAGATTACCACAGCGACGGCTGTTTTTAAAGTTTATTTTAAAGTGCAAAATTTTCGTCGTCATAGTTACGAATCGTCTGCGGCTTGATTTTATTCTTATTATTTTTTTCGGGGCTTGAATCAAATAAACTTTACATTAAATTTTTTTTTTTTTTTTTTGTGTGTAAAATTACTATTTTTCCGAAATAAAAGAACCCACCCATATAGATGTAAATTAAACTGCAAAATTTCATCATACAAATTTGCGGATTGCTAATTCCCATCATTTAAGATTGACAAGAAATATGACTGCATAAATTTATCTGCTGTAAATAATCTTTATGACAAGTGTACTGGTGGATGTCAGCCATAAAATCTTTATTTTTACTACCGCATACAAATCACCATTTCTTTTTAATGGATATGCCTCGTATTACTTATGCTAGAAAACCACCATTCGTAATATGACGGGTGCAAATTTCTTGGTCATTTCTATTCCATTTGTAGAAGTAAGAAACCCAACAAGTTGGCTGCTATCGAAATTCGTGATTACGAAAAATGTCACATGAATTCAAGACACCAAAATTCAAATGAATGTTGGATGCTGTATAGTTTAAAATATTTCATTATTAACGTCGCTCATTCTTTACTGCATATAAATAATTTATTTCTTGATGCTAATATAATATATTGCAACATTTTACAATTCAATAGTGTTCTTTTTCATGAATAAATGGAAATTTGAAAAACATAGATTGAAATGTTTATAAAATTATAATTTCTCAAATGCAGAATTTTTCAAACGCCCTCACTTCAATCATTGATTAGGAAAATATTACTTTATCAGAAACGAGTTTTAGTTCATTTTTAGCTCTCTTTTTTGTCTTTAAAATTGTGATATTGGACATGTAAAGTAATATACGCCTCTTGTAAAAATTTCGATTTTTGAGTTAGTAACATTTTAAAAAATTTTTCTAAACATCATTTTTTTCACGTCTGACCCATGCTGTTGAAAAAAAAAAAATGGCTCGCATCGAAAAGAAATAATTAGTCTTTAGTTACCAATTAAGTTCAGAAATCATTCTAAAATGATTAAGAAAAATTCGATCGAATCTTTAACTATATGATGTTTTCATTATATACAGAAGATATGTATCTTTCGTATACTTATAAGTAAGGCCTTTGTTTTTCCTCTGTTTAATTTCCAGTTTTAGTTTTTCATTATTATTAATATTGTTATTATTTCAAGACTACAAGTTATAAAATTAGATTCTAAGTTTAGACTGAAAATTTAAGTTGTTTATCGCAAAATGATACATTGCCAAGCCCAGTTACCTCCAAAACTTTGGTTAAAGAGATAAACTGAGAAAATATTATATGTGACGGAAGAGTAGTACCTGCCACATAAGATTTTGTAATTGTGTGTATATTAGGGTGGAGCTTATTTTTCAACTATGAAAATATTAACCTCTTACCCTCTCATTTTGTTCCTTTGTATGAAAAAAAAATTCAGGCCAAATATTAGCACATTTAAAGATTATTTAGAGGTAGCTCAACAACTGTGAAATTTTTAACATTGCGGGATCTTTTTTTTTTTTTCAAAAAGCAAAGATTGCTTACTTTTCCATTATTTTATAAATATACCTTGGACTTATTTTAACTTCACATACAACTTCACATTTGGTTATTTTAGTACTTAGATTGTTTTCAGCATTTTACTTTTGCTTCAGTTTTGAAAGTAAAATGACTGCAAAGGCCACAAGATCTCAAAGTGACTTGTGTCTTCTTGGTGGGTCAGTTCCAGAATTAAAAGGTGGAAAATTGCCATCCTTGCGTATGGCTCTGGGACATTTTTTGCATCATCATCTTGAATTGAAGAAAACCATAAGACAAGCTTCAACTCTGACCATCACAGAAATTGCCAAGTTTTGGCAAAAAGCTAGAATTTCTATGTGAGACAACCAAAATTGTCAAATGAAGCTTGAAAAGTTGTATAAAGAGTGGCAGCTTTTGAAGAAAAATTAAGCTCGATGTTTATCAACACAGCAAGTTAAGGAATCAACTTTTCTCTCTAAACTAGAAGATCTTTTTGATGTTGCTCATGCTGATGTTTTAACCAGTAAAGCAGTCTTACAAGAAGACAAAGACTTTTTAATAGCACAAAGGAAGAAAGGCAGGTGTGGATCAATGTTAGGAGTTGATAAAAAGCTTGATATAAAGGAGAAAAAAGCTCTTGAACGAGAAACAAAAGCAAATGCCCGAATACAGCAACAGAAAATTAAAGAATTAAAAGATTCTATAGTGGAACTTGAATCATCTACTGATACTGAAACTGATAGCAACTTAAGCTCAAGGGAAGGTAAGAAAATGGATATCACAGAACAAGCATCAGAAAGACAGAAAAGGAAGCGAGGGAAAAAAACTATAGTTACTCCCCAACTTGCTGCAGCTTTGGACAGAACAAAAGTGTCAGAACGAAATAGCAGAAACTGCAAAAGGCTTAGGATTCAATATCAATGAATTTTCTCTAAATAAGGACTCAATTCGCCATCAAAGAAGGAAGGAAAGAGCTCAGAAATATGCAGAAATAAAGGCTAAGTTTCAACCTAACGTCCCTCTAGTTATCCTTTGGGACAGCAAATTAATTCCTGATTTAGTTGCAAAAGATAAAGTGGATCGCCTGCCTGTACTAGTAACCGGGAAAGGAATTCACCAACTACTTGCAGTTCTCAAGCTTCCATCTGGGACAGGTGCGGCACAGGCTACAGCAGTATTTAAAGCTATTGAAAGCTGGGGAATATCAAACAACATACGTGCTATGTGTTTTGACACAACCAGTTCAAACACTGGCAGTAACTTGGGTGCATGTGTTCTTTTAGAACAAAAGCTTGAAAAGGAACTTTTGTCCCTAGCGTGCAGGCATCATGTGTTGGAACTGATTATAGGTTCAGTGTTTCAAGTGTGCATGGGAGCCACATCTTCTCCTGAAATTCCATTATTCAAACGTTTCAAGGAATTTTGGAGCTCCATTGACACCGACCAGTGCAAAACTGGAATTTCAGTTGACGTAGTTGATGAACTGATGAAGGATATAAAAGAAGATACAATTGCTTATGCAAAAAAATACATGGAATAGTCACATAATCAACTAAGAGGTGATTATAAAGAATTAGTTGAACTTGTGCTTATTTTCCTTGGAACTGCCCCTGTTAGAGGTGTTAAATTTATGTCGCCTGGAGCCATGCATCATGCCCGTTGGATGTCGAAATGTATTTATAGTCTTAAAATCTGGATGTTTAGATCGCAATTCAAGCTTACATCTAAAGAAGAGAAGGGATTAACAGCTGTATTCATTTTCATTGCACGTGTATACATGAAAGCATGGATATCAGCACCAGAAGCTGCAAGTGCTCCATATAACGACCTGTTACTAATGAAGTCTTTGAATATTCAGCTATTCATACAAATATCTCGAAAGCAGCTGCAAATAAGTTTTCGAACCATTTATGATATTTAACAGACGAACTAGTGTCGTTGACTTTTTTTGATAGTCATGTCAGTGCATCTACCAAGATAAAAATGGTCAGTGCTATGAAAAAACCAGCTAAAGAAAATTCTAAACAGAGGAAGATTGATCTTCAAACATTTGAGAACAAAAATTTGGATGATTTTGTAACAGCAAAGTCTGTGTCACTGTTCCAGGCATTAAACCTGCCCGTAGATTATCTTTCTGTTGATCCAGCATCGTGGGAAACAAGAGATGACTACAAAGAAGCCAAAAAAATTATTCAAGCTTTAAATGTAGTGAATGATCATGCTGAATGTGGAGTGACTCTCATTCAGGATTCAGTGGACTGATAACATATCATGAAATGCAGTTGCAGTTTCTGCTGCAAGTCATCGAGGAATACCGCAGAATATACCCTGACAGCAGGAAAGTGACTTTATCTGGGACTGTTTCAAAACAATAACTTGTTTCCAGAACAATGCCAGGTGTAATTTATAACCCAGAAACCATCTTCTTTCATGTCTCAATTGATTTACAAGTGCTATATAAATAAATGTGTAACTATCACTTTTTGTCGAAATTTTCTCTATATAACAAACTTCAAGTTCATTGAGCTACCTCTAAATATCAAAATTTTTCCTTCAAACTTCATATTTAGTGGTTTTTCATCAAAAGGAACAAATTAAGAGTGTAAGACTGTGACAACAAAACTTGTCACAATTTCAAATAATACCTCATACTGAAAATCAATTAACTCCATGCACCGGACCTAGATGTCAGCACCATACAGCGCATCGAATGAAAACCCGTTTTTCTCCCAGCCTATCTGGAGAGAGATTTTTTTTTCTCCTTCCCGCCACTTGCTCGGGTAGCCATGGAGAGACGCGGTCGGAAGAAGAAGGAGGCCTGGGAGAAGCGGAAAAAGAGAGAAGCTTTTCTTTGGTAGAATGACCCAAGTATGAAACAATTGAAAAATCAACTCTCCACCCCAAAGATCACCGTCTTCGGCCCAAGTGGAATTAGAATGCAGGCTTGAATAAGCCATATAGTGCCCGATGGAAGCAGATGGTGGCCAGAAACGAGCAACTCTGAACATCTGAAACACAGCCCCGGCACGACTGCACGTGTGAAAATGGCGCAACGACTTCCCACCGCCTGAGCCATTATCGTATTCCCGGAGCGAAGAGCCTGGCACAGCGGAGCAGCCCCAGCGCAGCAGAGCAGCCCCGGCACGACTGCACGTGTGAAAATGGCGCAACGACTTCCCACCGCCTGAGCCATTATCCGTATTCCCGGAGCAAAGAGCCTGGCACAGCGGAGCAGCCCCAGCGCAGCAGAGCAGCCCCGGCACGACTGCACGTGTGAAAATGGCGCAACGACTTCCCACCGCATGAACATTACAATATCCCCGGAGCAAGGGTGGGAAACATCCTAGCACTGTTGGAGAAATGTCCGGCTCCCTCGCCGAGTAAAGGTGAAATCCGTGGCCGATAAGGCGAAGAATCTGTATCTAGTGCGCGTGTCACTCAAGCGAGGGCTCGTAGACGTCGATTCTACGGCCCGCGCGCGACCTAAGGTCGCTGCTATGCTCCAAAATACCTCCGGCGTCGTCGTACAAGTGTTTGATCTGGACTCTGTGGGTGAGATTGATTTTTTCTTGTACATGTATATTTTCTCCTACCATGTTTAACCCCTAGGCGCATGCATTTTACTTTCACTATGTTTGTCTAATCGGAATAATTTCTAATGATACCATAATTTGCAATCATGTTCATTTTAAGGTCTACACCTAGTTAAAGTTATTGTAATGTCTAATGTCTCCTAGAGAGAATAAAGAAGTGTTTTTCTGACCTAACGTTAATCGTTTTTGATGCAGCCTAACTCATACTCCTGACTCCTGTAACCAGGAGACTCTTGTACTAACCACTATACGCAAACAGTCCGGCCTGCTGGCGGTAAGTCAACACCCCAGCATAACATATGGTGCCGTTCCAAAAAAAAAAGTTTTTTTTTCTTTTATCTCAAGGTTGAGTTTCTGGGTTATTATTATTATTATTGAATTTTCACGAGAAATTCAAAAATATTTTTAATTGAGCTTAATTTTGTTTCATTTGAAAGTTGTGATAAATTATTGATTCATTCGATCGTCAACTCATACATTGTTTTGTGATATGCCATAATTCCATTCTGATGTATTTTTATTTAACGATGCATGAATTCTTTAGAATTGATATTTTGATATTATTGCATTTATGTATTTCATAGATTATGTTAGGGGTATTTATATGTATTGATTATCAAACATATTGAGATATTTCATCATGAAATGAACTTTTTTTTTTTTTTTTGCAATGTAATTTGAAGTGTTGCAATGATTATGCACTGCATATATGTACAATTTTTTGGGGTAAGGTATTTTTTTTTAACATTTGTTTGAAATTTGTGTCAAAATCTCACTTTGCCATGTATTATGCTTACGCGAAGTAAATCACTCGCCAGAGTTAATCAAGCCACCTCCCCAATCGCTGCTCACAATTTTAATTCACCAAATATGTCTTTGGCAAATGCTTTACCCTCTTTCTCAGGCCAGGAAAATGAATGTGTCAGAAATTTCGTTTCACAAATATCAGATGTTGCCGACTTAGAGAAATGGTCACCTGAAAAGAAGTTAATATTCTTAAAATTAAATTTAAAGAACAAAGCACTTGATTTCCTGATCAACGACCCTCGTGCTGTATCAGCTAAGTCTTTTGATGATTTAACAAAATTATTGATAGATAAATTCTCTGTGAAAACAAATTTTCAACAAGTGCAGGAAAATTTCTCTAATATAAGGCAGAAACCAAATCAGTCAGTTTCGGACTTAATCGAGCAAATTGAAATAGCTGCCACTAAATACATTGATGTCAGTGATCCTTCAGCTGAAATTCAGAAATTAAAGGAAAATTTAAAATTTTCAAAACTCTTAGAAGCCTTAAGGGGGGACATCAAAATTGAAGTCAAAAAACTCGGTCCAGTTAATTTTGAGGAAGCGGCAAAATTTGCCAAAAATATAGAAAGTGCATTTAGCTCTGATGAGTATAGTGTTTCTAACATAAGCTGTCGCCCTAATATTGAGATTCAAACTTTACTTCAAAACCAAATAGAGACGAATAAACAAATAAAAATTCTCACTGATCAGTTAAATCAGTTCAAAGAAAATTCTGTGCAGGTGAATAACACCCGCCAACAAAATTTACCAACCACGTCTTGGGCCAATCCTTCTGTTCAGGAATTTATTCCTAGGTCCCATTTCACAACAAATTTTCAAAATGACAAAATTTCATGTCATATTTGTGGGAAACCACATCTCACCACCCAATGTTGGCATTACCCTACTAACACTAGTCCAGGGCCGATCCTAGCAGGTGTGCAGGGTGTGCACCGCACAAGGGCGGCCAAAGCAAGGGGCGGCCGCGGGCCGCATCATATAGTTCTTATAATCAAGCAAAATTCCTCAAGAATTTCTCACAAGATAACTTACAGTAAGTCGAATAAATATGCTGAATTTTAAATGTTCAATTATCAAAGTACTTAAGTGTCGATTTCCAGAAAGCATAGCATAGTTTAAGAAAAATAGAATGTTAGGGAACATTTTGTTGGTTCATTGTCTATTAATATCTACTCTTTACACACATGCTTCATTTGGTTGCAAAATTTGTGACAGAACCGTTAATCAGGCATGGATACAGGGGAGGAGAAATGAGGGAAATGACCCCCCCCCCTCCTGAAACATGAAAGGGTGCCTTCTAAAAGGAGCACCGAGGGCGGCCACTAATGTTTACCCCCCAAACTTTTAATTGACCTAAACAATGAAGACATATTTTATTTATAAAAAAAGAAGCTACACTGATTAAATACTCTCGCAAGCATTTCAAAAAACAAATTCTGTGTTCAACAATCATGGATGCGTGGAGAGAAAGTGGGAAATTGCGACTCCCCTGGGAGTCAAGCATATTTGAATGACGAACTAAAATTTTGTAATTTTACCCCTTTAGGGCAATTTTTTCTAATTAAGATCCCGGATGAACTGCCCGCTTTCTGATCAGGTAGGAGGACAGGGCTCTTTCACGGGGAAGCAAGCTTAAATGTAACTCCAAAACGAAGATCCAAAAGGATGCCATGACCTCCTTGACGAGAGTAAAGAAGGCTTAAAAATGCGTTTCTAGGACTTAAATTTCGGAAAATTTCGCTGGTTGAACCACCGATCTTAAAGACCCTATTAAGTCTCTGATTCACCCCTTCCACCTTAACTCAATCAAACATAGCCTAAAAATGCTGACTCTAAAATCCAAAACGCGTTTTCAGAGGACAGCTTTTCCTAATGTCATCAAAAATTGCTTAATGACATTTTTCGGATTTCTTTTTCGAAATTTTTGCGATGGAGGGCCCGAAATTCATTCCTAAACATTTCTACCAAAGGCAGTCTCAATTAATGTCTTTAGAGTGGCCTCTAATCCCACCCCCTCTCACTTAACGTATTGAAAGACAAACTAAAATTGCGTTTTTCAAACATCAGTTTCAAGAACTTTCGGAGAAGGACCCCGGATCCCCCTTTTCTCCAACCCTATCACTATACACCTCAAAATTTCGTTTTTAGACGGTTCCGTGGAGCCATAGAACCCTTCCTGTCTAAACTAGCTTGAAATTGATTTCAGTTTCAAGACAGCCTAAATTTACGTTTTAAACTTCAGTTTCGAAAACTTTCAATGGGAGACGATTGAATCTCCCTCCCTCTAACAACGTCAACAAAGGTAAACCTAAATTGCGTGTTTAAAACTTCAGTTTACGAAAATTTTCGCGAAGAGCGCGATCCTTCCTAAGCTACGCTCACCAAAAATAGCTTCAAGTTGATTTCAATTTTGAAAGAATTTTAGGAAAGAGCTCCAACATTACTTTCCTCTGAAGTCTCGAAAAAGTTCCTAAAACTGCGATATTTGACGTCAATTTTAAAAATCTCTCCATGCACCTTGAATATACCCGACTTTTTTGTCCTTGCAACCGAATGCAACCAAAGATGAACTAAAACTATTTTTCATACGCCAATTTCGATAATCTTCTTGGAGCAATCCTCCCTCCTCCGTCCTTCCTCTGATGTCACCGAAGACAGACTACAAAATTCGTTTTTACGATTGGTAAATTTTGGCATCTATTACTTTCTTCAAAGATATAAATTTACCTAAGGAGTTTCTTACTATAAAACTTTTCTTCCTTCTTATAAGTTCATCATTCTTCTGTTTTTTTTTTTTAATCAGAACTTGGTATAGAAATTTGAAGAAAGATTTATATGGACGTTAAAGATTAATCAAAATATGCAAATTACTCTTGAGGGGCGGCACATTAGGTCCTTGCACGCGGGCGGCCGACACCCTAGGATCGGCCCTGCACTAGTCAGCAGGGAAGTTCGTATAGTCTGCGGGGAAATTTATACAGTCATAGGGGCAGTAATTACAGCCAAAGGGGCAGTTTTAATGGGCATTCAACCAATAGGGGCAGTCGTAAATCTTTTACTAGTAGGCGAAGTCCTTTCAAACCCTACCAAAGAAATTCAAACTATGGGGGGAATTTAAACTAAAAGGGGGTTTTTGGCAGGAAAATAAGAAAATAGAACTAAGGGATCCCACAGAAACCCCACAAAAAAAAGAAGCAACCCTTAGTAATGACTGTAAAAAAAGTTCTCAAAACAAAAGAAAAAACTTAAAATCTGACGTAAATAGGGACCGTCCCAAAATTTCCATTGACAATGAGTCGGCTGAGAATTCTGAAATTCAGATTTTATCATCATGTAATACTCGAAATCCTTGCAGTTTACCATTAATTGAAATTAAATTTGGCAAACAGACTTACATTGCTCTTATCGATTCAGGTGCAAGCATCAGTTTGGCTCAGGCTGACATATTATCTAAAATAAAAGAAGTTGCAAAGGTGGAGTATGTCTCCCGTTCAGTCAAAATTCAACTTTTGAACAGCTCCACTGTTCCTTACATGTCATCTGTTAACCTGTCTTTCAAAATAGACACTAAATGGTTCAGGAACCTATTTTTCGTTACTCAAAACAACTGGGGCTACAATTATCAGTTCATATTAGGATATGATTTCTTACAGAGAAACAAGTTGATAATTGATCCTGCCAATAACAGGCTTATCATGGACAATAATCACTTCAAATTTTTTGACCCTGACACTGAACCTGAAAATAATCTGACTCCCAATGACACCGATTTGGACAAATGTATATACAATGCTAAAGTTGTTCACAATATAACTATTTTGCCAGGAAATTTTGAAGTAGTGAAACTTGCAATCCCAGAAAAAATGCAGATGCACAAACAGGTCTTGCTCACCTCAAAAACAAATAGAATTGGTTATCGAATCAGTGATTCCATTCACACAACCACCTGTGACAATTTTATTTATACAATTATCGAGAATGACACTGAGAAGAAAATCAAAATCAGAAAAAAAACAATTGTTGGGACACTCGAACCTTTCAATGAAAATAATTTAGTGAAACCCACTGAGGAGCAAATTTTTCAGGTCAACAATTTAAATACCCAGGATATTGACAGTTTGAGGAAAGAAGAATTAAAGGAGTCTGACTTTGATTTAAATCACCTTAATGAAAATGATAGAAAGGAAGTTTTGAAGTTGTTGATGGATAATTACTCTGTTTTTTCAAAGAGTTATGCCACACTTGGTCTGACAGACGCCGTTACCCCTGAATTCAAACTTCTTCACAATTTTCCTTTGCAGACAAAGCCCTACCCCATTCCTAAAGTTGCAAAACAGTTTGCTCAGAGGGAGATTGCCCAGCTCCTGGAAGCCAAGTTGATCGAACCAAGCACTAGTTCCTATAATTTCCCTGTACTTTTTGTCAGGAAAGGCAGTCATACCAACCAGAATTCCAAAGAATTGAAATTTCGCATGGTAATAGATTACAGGTTATTAAATAGCATAACTGAATCCTTTAAAATATGCCTTCCTAAAATTGCTGAAATCATACAAAATATTGCTGGTCAGAATTATTATTGTGTTTTGGACCTTAAGTCTGCCTTTTTCCAAATTAAACTTCAGGATCAGGATAAGGAAAAACTTGCTTTCTGCTCTGAAATTGGCAATTTCCAGCCTTGCCGCTTGCCGTTCGGTGCCAAAAATTCCACTTCTTTCTTCCATTTGACCATATCTAAATGTTTAAATGGCCTGACAGGCAAAAATGTTCAATTCTTCTTGGATGATATCATATTGGCTTCTTCATCACTCCCTGAAATGCTCAAATTGTTAAGTGATGTTTTCCATCGACTGAGATTATTCAATTTGACATTAGACCCTGCTAAAATGCAAATATGCAAAAACAAAATTGTGTACTTGGGCTACACCCTTGATAAACATGGGTATTCTCCATCGGAGGAAAACATCAATAAGATTTTGTCTTTTCCCAAACCCAAAGATCTTCAAACCCTTCAATCATTTCTGGGAATGGTAAATTATTTTCGGCATATGATTTTTAATTTTTCAAAAGTAATTGAACCTTTAACCAATCTAACCAAAAAAAACACACCTTTTATTTGGAACTCTGAATGTCAAAACGCCTTCGACGCATTGCAGGACACAATACTCAAGAAGCCTGTATTAAGAAATTTGAACCCTAATGAGGAATTGTATCTTGTGACTGATGCTTCTCAGCAGGCAATATGTGGCATATTAATGCAAAAGGATAAGGGAAAATTCTATCCCATTGAATTTTACTCAAGAAAATTGTCAGGTGCTGAATCCCGTTATCCTTCAATTAGGCGTGAACTCTTGGCAATTTTTGCATCCGTAAAACATTTTCATGAAAATTTGTATGCAAAACCCTTTACAATTTTAACCGATGCAAAGGCACTAACGTATCATCTGAAGTTAGAAAAACAACCTGACATTGTTGCACGTTGGTTATTATACCTGCAGCCTTTTGATTACAAAATTTCACATCTGCCCGGTTTCAGAAACCCAAGTGATTATTTGACCAGATGCATTGACGACACTGTAAAAATAAATAACATAAATGTCTTTGCATTAAAAAATCATATCACACATGAAATCATAAGGCAGCATCAGGAAAGGGATACTTTTGTATCTGGTATCTTACAAAAAATTCAAAACAACACTCTGACCCCTAAGGAACCCTATTTTGTCGACTCACACACCAATGTTGTCATGATCAAACATACAAACCCAAAGGGAAAAAATAAATCAATTCATAATAAAATCTTGATTCCGCGCTCACTTATAACAACTTGCTTAGAAAATGCACATGCACCACAATTCGGTGTCAAAAAGACGTATGATTTTCTTTATCAAAAATTTTTTTGGGTAGGGATGTTTTCGGATACTAAGAGTTTTTGTGACAACTGTTCTAAATGTCTGGAAAATAAGTCTAGAAGCACAAAAACAAAATGTGCATTGATTCCAAAGAGTCATTTGGCCCCAAATGAGATCTTAGCAATCGACTGTGTTGGACCTCTGCCTCGTAGCTATGACAATAAGAATTACATCCTAACAATTGTCGACCACTATTCCAGGCATTTGGAGGCAATCCCTTTACAAAACATCAAAACCCCTGCCATAATAAAGGCTATGAATGGTTACTTTTCCCGATTTGGTCTATGCAAAATTTTGTTATCTGACAACGGTCCAAATTTTCGCTCTAAAGAATTCGAGGATTATTTACAAAATCTGCAAATTAATCACAGAAAATCCTCTATATATCATCCGGAATCAAATGGCTTGATTGAACGAATACACTTGTCTTTAAAACAGAGTCTCTCCGCAATGTCTGAGAAAGTATTTGAGTGGCCAGACAGACTACTTTTTTTTAAACTCCATTACAACAATTCTGTCCATGCAGTCACACAGTTTGCTCCTGCTGAATTGTTTTTTGGGAGAAAACTGAATATGCCATTCAGCAATTTTGAACAACCCCAAACGGTCGAAAGTCATTCTGTGTACATAAAAAAGTTAAATGAACACTTTGCTGAAGCAAAAAAAATTGTGCAGGAAAATGAGCAAGGATACTTCGAAACTGCAAACAAACAAATCAAAGGCAGGAAAAAGCCTATTTTTAAATTAGGGGACAAAGTATATTTAAAGAACTTCCATGGCTCAACTGCATTAGGCAGTAAAAATTCAGGGCCCTATGAGATAACACGTACAATCAGAAATGATAATTATATCATTCAAAAAGATGATAAAGAAATGAAAGTACATGTGAGCAAATTAATCCCCATTCATGAATTGCGTCCAAATTTGCAGCACTAATTTGCTTTGATCTTTGTGTTCCCTTCGCCGTGTCATGTCCTTATTGCTGCACTCTGGTATAGGGAAGAAAAAGTGAGGAAAATACCAAAATTTGTTTTCCTGTAAATGTAATTTTTGGCCAAAATTACATTTTCCTTCGGTTTGATAGCTGGCTGGTTCCGTGTTTGACTGATCAGGAATATAACAAAAAAAAAAAAAAAATGTTGTAATTCAGCAACAAAATTTTTTTTTTCCTTTTATTTTCTTCTCTCTCGACCATAAGGTTTTGTGCAGTAATGTTGGCTAAAGTTGATACGTGCAATCGGGACATTTTAAACAAACGACATAATTTCGCAACCCAACGCTTTTAGTATTCCTCATGAGTTGATGATGGAATCTTATCAATAGCAAAATATGAGTTGCTGCATCATATGAATATTTTGTATTTGTTTTTCTATTATATGTATACATTCAGTTTTATTCAAGAATTTCTCATTTATCATGTATGTCACCAATGCGACGAGCTCGTAGGATGTGCCTACCATGTTGACAGTGTAACGCGCCTATTTTTTTGCTTTTAAGGGGGGGATAAATGTGACAACAAAACTTGTCACAATTTCAAATAATACCTCATACTGAAAATCAATTAACTCCATGCACCGGACCTAGATGTCAGCACCATACAGCGCATCGAATGAAAACCCGTTTTTCTCCCAGCCTATCTGGAGAGAGATTTTTTTTTCTCCTTCCCGCCACTTGCTCGGGTAGCCATGGAGAGACGCGGTCGGAAGAAGAAGTAGGCCTGGGAGAAGCGGAAAAAGAGAGAAGCTTTTCTTTGGTAGAATGACCCAAGTATGAAACAATTGAAAAATCAACTCTCCACCCCAAAGATCACCGTCTTCGGCCCAAGTGGAATTAGAATGCAGGCTTGAATAAGCCATATAGTGCCCGATGGAAGCAGATGGTGGCCAGAAACGAGCAACTCTGAACATCTGAAACACAGCCCCGGCACGACTGCACGTGTGAAAATGGCGCAACGACTTCCCACCGCCTGAGCCATTATCGTATTCCCGGAGCGAAGAGCCTGGCACAGCGGAGCAGCCCCAGCGCAGCAGAGCAGCCCCGGCACGACTGCACGTGTGAAAATGGCGCAACGACTTCCCACCGCCTGAGCCATTATCCGTATTCCCGGAGCAAAGAGCCTGGCACAGCGGAGCAGCCCCAGCGCAGCAGAGCAGCCCCGGCACGACTGCACGTGTGAAAATGGCGCAACGACTTCCCACCGCATGAACATTACAATATCCCCGGAGCAAGGGTAGGAAACATCCTAGCACTGTTGGAGAAATGTCCGGCTCCCTCGCCGAGTAAAGGTGAAATCCGTGGCCGATAAGGCGAAGAATCTGTATCTAGTGCGCGTGTCACTCAAGCGAGGGCTCGTAGACGTCGATTCTACGGCCCGCGTGCGACCTAAGGTCGCTGCTATGCTCCAAAATACCTCCGGCGTCGTCGTACAAGTGTTTGATCTGGACTCTGTGGGTGATTTTGATTTTTTCTTGTACATGTATATTTTCTCCTACCATGTTTAACCCCTAGGCGCATGCATTTTACTTTCACTATGTTTGTCTAATCGGAATAATTTCTAATGATACCATAATTTGCAATCATGTTCATTTTAAGGTCTACACCTAGTTAAAGTTATTGTAATGTCTAATGTCTCCTAGAGAGAATAAAGAAGTGTTTTTCTGACCTAACGTTAATCGTTTTTGATGCAGCCTAACTCATACTCCTGACTCCTGTAACCAGGAGACTCTTGTACTAACCACTATACGCAAACAGTCCGGCCTGCTGGCGGTAAGTCAACACCCCAGCATAACAAAGACCTACAAAAATTAAAACTTTATTTTTTCAGTGCAAATAAGCTCCACCCTAGTGTATATATATGTATATATATATATATATATATATATATATATATATATATATATATATATTCCTCTCCCCTCCCCCACCCCCTTTAATACACATTCAAGTTTTATGATGCCTATTTTCCTAATTAAATAACGTTGTATTTAAACACACGTGCGTATAATTCAAATAAAATAACATTAAACGTACTTAAAAGAGTCATTCATTGTAGTGATATTTTGAGAGAAGCTACGTTGGGTCCCATCAATGCCAGACAGCAACATGCCTCCCATTCAAATTGAAGGAGAGTCTACCACACCTCCTATTACACGCTAGAGTGACTTAAGGGGGAAGCGAAAAATGCCGCTACGAATATATTCGTAGCTTGCCGTTTTCAGTACAAAAAAGTTTCCGAACATATTCGTAGCCTGCCGCTTTTAATATAAAAATATTTCCGAATATATTTGGGCTTGCCGCCAGGAGGGTTAAGACAAAAATATTGTGAAAAACATTTCTATAAAATTTTAATTCAAATTTCTCATTACAGGAGGTATACAGATTCTTAGTAAAGTTATTGCAAAAAATGAAGTTTTATTCCTTCAAATGCTACTGCTGAATTTGATACCTTGCAATCTATGAAACAGTAAGTATAGGTAAAATTTTTATTGTTCTTTTTTATATTCATCTCTCTCTTGGTAGTTGAATTACACTAATTGCCCATTATTAAGTACAAAATTTAATTAAACTTGAAAAATAATCCAGAATTATAGTTTTTTTTTAAAGCTTCTTTTATTATTAAGTACCTAATGAAAGCAGAGAATAAAGCATTAGTATATAGCTAATTGTTTCTGTTCTGACTTACAAAAAGACTTTACGGTCTTGGAAATTTAGATCAGGGTGAAATTCAGCAGATTAGTTGTAACTATTGAGAGTATACACACAGTAAATTAATAAGGGGCACTAGCCAGAACATTCCGAGAAAACAGCCTCTAAAGTTTAACACGCAGCTTATATACTAGTGGAGATTTCTCGCCAGCAGCAGCTCGGTGGCTGTGTGGTCAGCGTACTGGATCCTTGTGCTATCCATTTCGGGTTTGATGCCTCTCGAAGAATTTTTTAATATAAATTGATAAAGCAACTGTTACAGCTCTTATTGAAATTAGAATTGAAGGAAATACTTTTGTTTTTAAATATGTAATGTATTTTCAATAGAGAAAATAGAGATAAATTCAATCGACTGTAAATTATAATTTGAACTACCACAGCAGCAAAATTAGAGTAAGACTTATGAATTTATGTATAAAATTTAACTATATATTTTTTATTTATCAATTATATATTTATATACATACACCAGAATGATAACTATCATAAAAACATGGAAAACAAAAACTGTTTTGACATCTTGCACAATGTACAAAGGAAGTTTGTTTACAGGAGCAACCTTTCTGTAAAAGATTCGTAGGAAAACATACTTCATTAATATTCATGAAAATTTCTTTTTTGTCCGAAAGTTTTGAAGTATACCAGGCATACCGAATGATTTTATTAAAAATTGGCGATCACAATTGATGATGGACTATTGATTGTATTTTTATGCAGTCTTCACGGATATTTATTTTTCTATTATTTTCAACGAGATTGCACAATTTTGTATATGCTATATTAGATTCTTTACATGTCTATAAAAACAGACGTTGCAAGGTCGAACGAGTGAGGTACATTTTGGTGAAAAAAAGAATCCCTCAAGAGGTATCGAACCCGGGATGGATTGCACGGGAATCCAGTACACCAACCACAAGCCACCAAGCTGCTGCTGACAAAAATCTCTACTAATACATAAGCTGCGCGTAAAACTTAAGAGGCTAATTTCTCGGAATGTTCTGGCTAGTGCGCTTTATTACATTACTGTGTGGATACTCTCAAGGGATACTACTAATCTGCTGAATTTCATCCCGATCTGAATTTCCCAGACCGTAAGGTCTCCTTGTTAGATGGTAATGCTGCTGCAGCTTCCTACAGCAACTTTGAGTCATTGAATAGTGAAAAAAAGATGTAATTTTAGTTGTGTTTATAATGTTATTAAGAGACTAAGAAAGATGCTAAATGATCAATGTAACCCTCTATTTCGAAATTCCAAATGTTAGTACTAGCAGCTATGAGTTACAGTAACTCAAAATATATTTTGCATTAAGATTTTAATTGTTATATATAATACAGGTGAAAGTAGGAGGTTCTCTCAATGATTTGTAGGATGTTTTGTATGTTTTAAATAAAATAAAAATGCCCCATAAATAGAACGTCTTGGTGAAACCATTCATAGCTTTTATTAACAAAAACTTCCCTCTTGAAACTAGATATTTTTAGCCTCTAAAATTGCACGAATAAATATAACTTGACTTCCGTGTAGAGTGTAGTATTAGGGTTGCCAACTGCTCCGCATTTTGCGGAGTTGCTCTGCAAAAATAGCAAAACCACGCAGCTCCACAAAGAAGTTATTTTGCACTGCATTTTTCCTTTGGCCTTAACTGGCCAGGCTTATCGAAGATTTTAATAAAATTAAATTTATTATATTTTGCTAGTTTATTATGACAGGCATGTAAATATGAGAAATTAAAGATGCTTATACTCAAAACATGACATAGTGTTTAAAGCTGTTTTATTAATTTAAAAATAATTATTTTCGTTCTAGTGCTTGAAATGATTATTAAAGCTCGAAAAAAAAAATAAATAAATAAAACAAATAAGTAAGAGGTTTAATTTTTTATATTGATTTCTATACAAAATACTGAGCTGCTCCGCAAAATTTCAAAATGTTCCTCAAAATCACCACAGATGCTCCTCAAATAGTTTCTCTAAGGGTGGCAACCCTGGTAGTATGCAAAACCGCTTAATGAAAGCTTAGTGTGTAGTATATTTAAAATAGTTCTCCCCCCCCCCTCATTTTTTTTATGTTTTAAATATTTCTCTTCCCTCATTTTCATGTTAAGCCTTTTTCACTATATAGTGAAAACTTACCTGCATACCTGTTGACAAAAATGGAAAGTGCACTTCTGGCAACCAGGCCCTGTAGTAAATGTGGGGGGGGGGGGGGCATGCATTCTTTAACAATTAAAACAATGCACTGAGATGGCATTATCTAAATTAAATAAAATCACATAAGCATGTACATTATGATATAGGCTAATGATTAACTTTTGCTGTAACTGTGTGACTTTTTGCTTTTGAAAGAATGATTACTATGAACTGCTTTATAGCACCAAAGAAAAGGCATGGAATTGAAGTGAACTAGATAAGTGAAAAGCAGCAACCACTGGAGCCTGGAGCACAAGCGACCTGGATACCATTGACTGCAGTGATCTTTAATATTAACTTAGCAAACAGAATTTGAGGTTAGTAAGACTATTTAACAGTCCAGTTTTTACTGTGCAAGGTGCTTTTGTCGTGGTGGTGTTGCATGCATGCATTTTTGAATTTCATTGAGTGGAGCAAAATTGCGGTCAGAAATGAGTATTGCTTGAGTTCCAGTTAGGGATCATTGAAAACTCCTCTTGGGATGTGTAGGATAGAGTTAAAACACTCATCCAAATTTGTCCATTATATGCTTCACCTAAATAGCATTTGTCTTTCAATATAATGCCTAGCTGTTGTATACTGTGCTGAGAAAAGAAAAAATAATTCCTGTACTTCATACTTCACCAAAAAATATCTGACATTATCTACTATGGCTAGGAATTGTATAGAATGCTACCATTTCATACTTTGCTGTGTGTGTGTGTGTGTGGTCACTTTAATAACCCCAGATTTGTACTAATTTATCTCATTGCTTTAAGCCTTTAGGCTGACTTTAGGAATTAATACCCAGCCAAATAAAATTATGTACCAGGGTCAAAGGTAGATCAGACACTTTATTGACTTTTATTTCTTTTGTTGCTTTGAGTAAAAAAATAATAATAATAATGCTGATGATGCATTAAGATTTTCAAATATTAAAGTAAAATTTATACAAATATCAGACCTGCCAACTCTCCTGTTTTTCACAGGACACTCTTGTTGTTTGTGCATTCCTCCTGGTTTTACGTTCAAGTATCAATTTCTCCTATTTTTCTTTAGATTTTTTATTTTATCATTATTTTACTGTAATTTATTGAGATTCTTGTTTGTAAAAGAAAAATTGTTTTACTAATCCTGATTAAAGAGCACTGGCATAGCTTCTTAACTTTCCAAGATCTGATGGCAGCAATGCTCTGTACAGTATATTGCATGTACTTGCACGTGGGAAAAAGACTTAGGCAATTTCAGCACATTGTGGGTGATAGGGCAGCAATTTTTTACCATCTGTTTCTGCTTTGCCCTTTTTTCTGATAACTTCCTGAATTCCCCCCACCCCTAAAAATTATTGTTTGAAATAGAAGCTTATTGTTCCACTTGAAATGTAATGTATGGTTTAAAACTCTTGGATGACTTTTTTTCGGTGTATATATTTTATTTTACAACTTGTATTACATATTTTTCCAACTGTTTAACACAATTAAAATTGCAGGTTTGAGTAAATTAATTTTTGATAAAGCTTCTATCATTTGCATGCTATCTCCAAGAAACCTGTTAGAACTCTGAGACATTATTAAATTTATACATTAAATTAGTGCAATTTGAACTAAAATGGCGTGATAAAACCATATTTTTTCTTCAAATAACATCGTTTACAATCCCCCTTTGATCCAATCTCATGTTTTTTCATTTCATAAGGTTAGCAGGTATGAACTATTTTAATTTTCATTTTGGATTTACTTATTATATAGTTCATCATTAAATGTGTGCATTTAATTTTTATAGGTATGAGTGAGCATTCTCCTGCCCCTACATCTACAAGAAGTGTGTATGGGTTTGTTTTATACTTACTAAGTTATATGTTGTTCTTCCTTTATTTGATCTGGGCTTATGTCCCAAGTTCTTGGCTGGAAGCTGCAGGTTTAACCTATTGGCCTCAAAAATATTGGGCAGTCGCAATACCTGTGTACATTTGTTGTGTAATATTTATATTTGCTGTATTGGTATATCCTGGTATTAACTTGATTATGACACCTGACTTGTCTGATATACACACCATTGTGGATGAACATTCTAGAGCCCCAAAATCTGCTGTACCTGGAAGTATACCTCCCATTTATGATATTCCAATTTCTGATGTATGTCAAACTCTATATTCAAAGAAAAATGTTAGAAGGAAGTAATTTGTTTCATATACAGGGTGGCGACAGATCAGGGAGATCAGGGAAAAGTCAGGGAACTTGATGAATCAGGGAAAAGTCAGGGAAATATCAGGGAATTTTGAAAAAATAACAAAAAATCAGGGAAAATTGATTTTTTGAAGAAAGACATTTTTTTTTGCTTTGCAAAATTAAGTACCCTTAATTCCCTACGCATTTTCCGCAAATTATCTGTTCAAAAAAAAGAAAAAAAAGAAAGGTAAAATTAATGAGGTGCGATTATACACTGCCGCATATTTGTGCATCTTTTTTCCTCAACGTCAAAGTATTGAATCTTACTTATTAACCACAGGATGAACTTCCTAAGATTGCTTTTGTGTCTATTAGGTTGTTTATTTTACCTAGCTTGAAATTTCCTTTTACGCTTTTAGTCCTACGTAAAATAAACAACCATACAGGCAAAGAGGAAACCTTCATTAATGCCTTAGCTCCTTTGCCTTTATTCCATTGTCTCGAAGTAATTAGCATACTGAATCACGATTTCAAGAAGAAATCTTTGGTTTTTGAATTAATACTATAAAAGCTTAAAAGTTATTACTTCTTCGCGTTTTTAATTTAATTGCTAAAATTGAACTTTCAATTAAAACAACTTTGCTTTTTGCCGTTATACTATTTGTTGTCGCCGCAAGTTATAAAGGTTTTCTTTTCTTCAGACTGAAGTGATTCTTTAATTTTATAACCAAGTTGTATTCTTCTTTTATACATTTTGAAATTAACTAATTGCTTTTTTTTTCTTCTTCTTTTTCTTGCATTTCAAAGTTGTTTGTTACAAAAGCAATCTAAGATTTTTTTTCGTTATGTACTGAAATCATTTGAAATAGAGTTAACTTGTGTACTTAAGTAAATATCTTTATTTTTTTATTGTTAAAATGCTGTATTCATTCATTAAAACCTATGTTCTTGATTAGAGAAAAGCTCCCTATGAATGGATGTCAAATGGTTTCATCTGTTTTGCATAAATATGTCAATTAGTTATATAAGAATAGCTACATTACTTCTATTCTTTCACTATTACTTGTTATTCTTGCAACAATTATTATACTGTTGGAAAACTTAGTTCAAAATAATTTCAATTACTTTTTAGTTCTATCAGAAATACACATATGTTTGTAAAGGGGATATCACACGAGAGAAATTACGGGACATCGCAACCGCAATAGGAACCGTCAACGCTATCTGGAACTGGTTTTTCGGGCGGGAAGTTGCCTACAGGGTTACTGCCGGTTGCTCGGACGGTTGCTCGATTTGCTCACAACGGGGGCTACCATTTTTTAGTGTACATCCATGTGCTTGCGCTTGTTCATCGCTTTTCGTCAATTCCGCATTTGGTTATCACGCTGCGTCGCGTTAATTCGACACTTATGGATGAAATTAGTAATCGAATACTTAATGCAGCTCTTGCAGCTTTAATTGTATGTGGATTTGTGAAAAGATGGCAAAAAAAAAGGGGAAATGATCAAGGCAATGATTGATTTCAGAGCTAGAGCATCAATTATTATTTCATGCAGTCACCAAAGCTCCTCCTGTTAAATTCATATTTGAGTTTTAACATTAATTTGTAGAACTTATGGTGAAAATTTTAGAAAAACAGAAAACTTTTATTACTATTAATTGAATGTTTGATTTAAAGTGATACTCTTGTTACATTTAAAGAAGACATACAGAATATATGACTTCTCTAGGCTTATTTTTTCCCATAACTACTAAATTAAATCTTAATTTTAGATAGGATTTATTAGTCACTTATTGACAGGTAAGAAGAAATTTTAATTCTAACAAATTATACCTAAATTCATAGCTAAAAACAAACATGACAAATAAAAAAAAAAAAGCCAGCAAACTCTGATCAATAGGCCTTTCATAATTATTTTTTTAAACTTCGAGTTCATAAATATATTGGAGATGTGCTAACACTTTAACTTACACAAATATAACGCCACTAGATACATATTGCACACAGGAAAATCTGTGGCCGAGTTTATTAAAATAGTTCCAGACATTTAAAAATAAAGTGACGCTTTAAAAAAATGTAATGAAACGATGATGCGCATTTATACAAGCTATACAAGCATTTATAATACAAATAAGCTTAATACTGATCAAATTAACACTGCATTGAATATTAGTACGTCTCAATATTTCAAATGTTAATAAAAATAACTTTATCATTTAATAATGCCAAACATAATTTTTGACATCTCAACAAAATATTACAATGTGTGTATCATTTTTAAAAAATTCTTTGTATTATCATATTCTTTGATTTTCAGAGGGATTATTTTTCTTGACTGGAATAGAGTACATGTGTTACTACACAGTCAAAATATTACTAAATAGGTGGAGCTAAAAGTAGAGTAAATATTTCACCATTTCACTTTGCCTCACATTCTCCTACATTTTAAGTATTTTCAAATGGTACATACTGTATGTACCCATCAGTTTGAATTAAAAAAGAAAAGTACAGCTTCAATGCTATGATTTTTAAAAAGGAATTTTCACGCAACTTTTTCAAGGAAAAAATTTACTGTAATTGTTCAAGTATCAGAATGGGGTGGCTTCCTCCAGTCAAAAGTAGTACTTTTATCACTGAAATTGATAGAATAAGCAAAAAAAATAACTTAGACCCAAAAATACTTTCATTTTCCCAACCGTTATTTTTTAATTAATTTTTTTAAATGTCCGATTTTTCAAACAAAGCGCGGTCTTGATGACGTTACAAATACACGTGAGTAAAGATGCGAATTAAATATTTTGCTCTGTGAATGTCAACACGAATAGCATTTCATCATTCGTGACGTCACACAACAGAAATGTAAACAATGAAAGCGCCACGATTTAAGTAATTTTTTAAAAATATTAAACAAAAACAAATTATTTAAAAAATGGTCAGATCCTATGTTTTTAAACATGCTCTTTCAGAAAAAATTACGTTTAAAATTTTAGAAACGACCCCATTGTAACATTTGTGCAAAACAATTTTCAAAAACCTAATGAAACGAAAAAACACCAATATAAATTAAGAAATGCATAAAATTCGCACTGATGTTAACTAACATATAAGTAGCAATTTAAATTCAAAATCAGATGCAAAACCAAAGATTAAATGTCGCTCATATCCCGTTTTTTAAAGTGTAACTGAAAATTTTTGAAACATAAAATAAATAGAACAATAAAAAGGAATCCCCACATTTCTGTCGCCACGATTGCAAATATATTTTACAGTGACGCTGCCTGACGTCACGAAATCCCAGCGCCCTGATTGGTTCCTTCGTAACTTGCCCAGAATTAAAGGCAATTTTTTTCTAGCGGAGGAAAATGTTTGCCCCTATACGAGCAACTGCAAATTTCCATAGCACACGAGAATTTTGGAGCAATCGTTTGTGGAAGTGAGTAGAAAAACCAGTTCCGGATAGCGTTACGGTTGCTATTGCGGTTGCGATGTCCTGTAATTTCTCTCGTGTGATATCCCCTTAAGAGTAATTTTAATAGTTTCTTAAAATTCTTATGCTAAGTGGTTTCTGGAGTATTTTTTTTTTAAATTTTCTATAATCTTTCCATGTAGAAAAAATTAATATACTGTTTTGTTGGGTTTTTTTCCCAAAAAAATTGACTTGATATTATTTTTTAACCATTTTATTAAAAAAGTAGCATTTTTTAAAAACATATCTTTAGTTCAACTTTACACAACTTAAAACGTTTAAAATACTGCATTTTATACAAACATACAATGGATTTCAAGTAGAGTAAAGAAAGAAAACCATTATCATTGGTAACGTAAATCAGGGAAATTTGGTAAACTTAATCAGGGAAATCAGGGAAAAGTCAGGGAACTTTTTTTCACAGTTCCTGTCGCCACCCTGATATATTCTCATTATGTTGCTTTGTGAATATCTCATTAGTTTATTATAAACGTACATTAATTTTAAAGCATCTTTTGTGAATCTTATCTGTGTCTTGTGTATCTTGTCTTTTGCATTCTTTCATAAAAAGAAAACTTTAAAAAGTTTTTTTGTTTGACTTAAACTTGTACTGTCCATTTTTCACAAGAAGGCACTTGACTCCTCCCTCGTCACATGGTACCCGTTGATTCTATTTCGCTGTTTTCGGCAGAAGGTGTATTCGGGTCATAGCATTTTGTTGTAAAAGCAGCATTTTTTAAAATATAAGAATAACTAAAATGACTTCAGACAAGTGAAGCAAGTGATGTAAAGGACCCTAACACTTTTTTGCACATTAAAATGCACGCCCAAATTAAGGCTGTCTGTTTGTCTACTTTAGAAGCGCATGGATTACGTACCGATCACCCCCGTGTAAAATGGAACTCTGTGTTCGAGGAGGCATGGTGAAGTGGCTTCTCCTGAAAAACGCACAATACATAATACCTATTAGTTGGAATTTATGCTTTACAGAAATCATTAAACAACATAACAAAATTATCACACATATACAGAATTTAAAGCAAAGCTACATCTTAGTTTTGTATAAGAAATATACATTACGCTATGTTTTTAAATTTAACTTAGCTTTTATTTAGTTATTTACCTATTTATTTATTTTTTATATTATTGAGAAGTTGAAATATAGTAAAAGATTTTATTACACTGACTCTGAACTAGTGCCAGTTTGGATGGGTGGAAGTACTTGATTAGTTATAGACCAGGAAGAAATTGCTCGAGCTGTTTTGTAGTGTTCATACTCAAGTCATTTTTGGTAGAATATGAAAAAATCACAAGAAGTTGCTTGCCTAAGTGTTATGTTACTAAGTTGTATATTTTACTCATATGTGCTGTTATAATTATTTTTTCTTCGAAAGGAAAATACACTTATGCATCAAACTTTAAATCATTTCACTTGGAGAACTTTGCCTGGTTTCTTTCTGATTTAATATTTTTCGTAAGTGATAGAACTTTTGTTTACACTTTTTTTTTTGAAGTAATACACAGGAAACAATACTTTACAAAAGCCCTCATGAATTGGAATTTAAGCTGTTTTAGAGTAAAATAAGCTTGTAGATTTCATAGCTATAGTTATCTTTTTTTCTACCACATCAGGGTTTTCCTGTACACCTTATTCATGGGCCTTGCCAGATGGAGATAGGAAGGGGCAGCTACCTTGTCCCCCAAGCCTCCTAATTTCACCAAGGATAATTTCAAATTCCCCTTTTAGGGCTTCAATTTTGAAAAATTTCTGGAGGAGAGCCATTTAACTGCCTTTCCTTTCTCATTTGACCAAAAATAGCATCTCTCCTCCCCTTCCCCCTTCCCTTATTTAACAGTAGCGGACTACTTAAAAATAAGAGCATTTTAACATTAGAGGAACAGTCAAGGTCTGTCACCTTCCCCTAACATCACCAAAGAATGTTCAAAATCTTCTAATGTCATCAAAACTCTTATAAAATGCCTTTTTAAAGCTTCAATTCCGAAAAATTTCCACATTGCGCACCTAAACCTTCCCCATTCTCTTAATGTCATCAATCACCAAAGATAAAATAACGTTTTAAAACCTTCCTAATCTAAATTGACTTCAATTAAAAAAAAAAATTAAGTGTAACCCAAACCTCAAGCTTAATACAAAGAACTTAGTAAGTGAAAGGAGGATAGGTAAGGGCAGCAGTTTCAAGTCTTTGATCCAGCTCTGGTGTGTGGGAGGGGGGGGGAGAGAGTCAACTAAAAACCATGATTGTATTGCGCCTAAGCTTGCCCTTTCGTTACCTGAATCCTGGTTACACTCATGATCTTATATGAATGTGCCAATTTCAATGAGAAGTGATCACAGGAAGTCCTAGTGCACTTCTATTAGCTGACATAAACCTTTTAAGTTCATACAAAATGCTTTCTATAATATTATTACTATTATTTGTGACAAAATTTTATTCACTTTACTGTCACAGCAAAAAATAAATTTTCAGTGAGGAATAAAATAATTCTATGTTGATCAGAAACATGCGAAGGTAATTTTGTTTACTGTGTGTGCAATGTACGTAATTATTGCGTACATAAAAAATCTTCTTTTTTTGTTTAATATTTAAAAAAAAATGTCCTACATTTTCTGAATTGGTTGCTTTGAACCCTTTGTTACTCGAAGAAGTTGACTTGAACTAAAACTAAGATCATTTTTGAAGGCTTGGGCCAAAAGTTAGTAAGAAACAAGTCACAGATCTATGTTAGCAAAGTCACTGTTCTCCTGTGTTATTTGAAGTTAAATGCTCATCTAAGGTGACTATAAATAATTTTTCTTTAGATTGTATCTTTGATGTTGCTAATTTCAGACTGCTTAGCAAAGCTAGATAATCTCGATGAATCCATAACTCTCCAAAAACAGTACAGAATCCCAAGAAACATTGTCTTTTGTAAATCCAAAAAAGAAAAAAAAAGCTAAGAGATGGGCAGAGAAGACCATGAGGCACCCAGAAAATTTCTTTTGATCCTGCCAAAAGTGAATGCTCTGATATGGCCACTCATGAAGCACAAAAGGATAGTTTGATATTGCCTTGTATTTAGCAGGAAAGACCCTCCCAGACTTCTTGCAAATACCAGGGGTGGTTAGTTGGAGTTTTCCCTAGATGATTTCGCTCTATTTTTGCAAAGGAGAAAATTTCATTAAATATGAGATCCCTGCAACGGCTCAAACGTACCTAAGCCGCAGACCTGGCCAGAAAATTTGCTCTTTCATTACCCTAAAATTTAACATGTGTGAAGAAATCTACTGAAAATAAATGGTATGTCACTAAAGAAATCCCACTAAGAAGATCTAAAATGTCCAGGGTAGTCTGGTACCCCACTATACTCCAGTTAGAGAGATGCTGAATTGGAGCAGGGCTATCAGTCAAGATGTCCTGAAATTGATCCTCAACTTGTAACTCAAACTTGCAGTCACACTATGACTTTACAGGTGCTGTGGGAATTGCCTATTGAAACTAGAGAGATATTTTGTTTTAATTGTGTTGAGTATTTTAAGCCATTTTCTTCCTTGTTTATATTCATACTGAGAAGTAATTTATCAACTTTTCTTTTATTGAAGGTTTAATTTGTCTTAATTAAAAAATCAGAACTGTGAAATTCAAGAACATTTAATAAACCAAATGCTGTTATTAGTAAAAAAAATCTGCATCTTCATTTTCAATTTTTTTCTCAAATGCATTTTCTTCATTTATTTATTTATTTATTTATTTTTCAGATATCATCTGCAATGATTGAATGACAAATTAAATTTAGAAGACTTTGATTATATTAACTGTATTTTTACAAATTCAAGTAAGAAATTAGTTTTGTAACAAATTTAAAAGAACTGTGTGTCAGATTAACAATTTTCAAGAATTAGTTTGAAGATATAATATAATAGCTGACTTCTATGAAAAGCAACATGATTTTCAAACAAATTGGATGGTGAAAATCTTAAGATACTTATGAGATCATTTATGTGAGCTGAGTGTTGTGAAATCTGTTGAAATTCTCTACTGAATTCAAGAGCTATTTTGAAGATATAACATTATAGCTGACGTGTATGAAAAGCAACGTGATTTTCAAAAAAATTGAATGTTGAAAAATCTTAATATACTTGTAAGATCATTCATGTGAGCTGAGTATTTGAAATCTGTTAAAATTCTCTACTTGTGAAAATATGTTTCCTTGCGATATGTGTCCCAAAGAATTTTCTAAAAGAAAATACCTCAATACACATAAGCGTATCCATAGCGAAGAAAGGCCTTACTCTTGCCTGGTTTGTGAGAAGTCTTTTCGGGCCAAGATGACTCTTAGACGTCACATGGTCACTCATACGGGCGAACGGCCGTATCGTTGCGAATTTTGTTCAAAAGCATTTTCTCGGAAAGCAGATCGAAATATACACTCTAGAATTCACACGGGCGCAAGACCATATTTTTGTACCATTTGCACAGGTACATTCCCTACAAGCGCAAGGCTTAAATTACATCTTCGGATCCACACAGATGAAAAGCCTTTTTCATGCGAACATTGTCCAAAAACATTCCATCGACTAGGAGAACTGAAGGAACATTCAAGAGTCCATACGGGGGAGAAACCGTTTTCATGTCAAGTTTGTTCGAAGACATTTTCTAGCTCCGGATATATTAAAGTGCACATGAGATTCCATACTGGAGAGAAACCATTTGTTTGTGAAATCTGCTCAAAAGCTTTTGTTCGGAAACAACGACTCAATGAACATATGGTGGCAATCCACAGGCAGACATAAATCTATATTTTTCTGTTAATGGAAAGTTTTCATGACAGATAATAACATAAACAATTTCTTCTTCAGAAGCATTAAGACATGCAATTCATTAATCTGTTGGCTTTTATGTATTAAATCTATTTTCTCTTGTAGCATCTCATTTTTAAGTAATGTAGAAAGTTTCCTTTAAAAGATATATATTTAGTAGGACTGGGTGATGCATCGATGCATTGCAAAAAACCAGTGTACATCCAACATCATTAAACCACTTTAGAGTTTTTCTCTAAACCGCTGCATTGATACTGCACCTACTACGAATCCGAGTACCAGATGTACCAACACCACTTCATGATCTTTACCAATTTTCCCTCTTAATTTTTTCACATCACCGTAAATTCAGCAGTATGTGAAGCTTAACTACAAAGGTGTGAAGAATTAGCTATAGAAAATTTTTCTAATAAATGCTGGTTGGAAGTATTATTAGCAAACCGAGACCTACACTTCCCCCCATAAATGTGCAAGAACTGCATTTTTTTTAAAACTCGCTACGAAAAATATATTGATCAGAACAGTTTATTATATTATCATTCACAAAAAAAGTAGCTAAGTTTAAAGTGCAACTTAGCTACAAAAATTGCAGACACATATTTTTGTGTTCCTAGCTCAGATGTCCACCCCCACCCCCTTCAAAAAAAAAAAAAAAAAATCATGATGCATCTCACCATTGCGATGTAAGAACAATGTTTCACGATGTAGAAATTTCTACATCTCTAAGCCCTATGGGTGCAAGACCTTCCGTCTCAGGACGGATTTCCGTCTTGGACAAACTTTCCGAGACGGAGATCGGGACGGAAAGAAATTCGATGACTTTCAATTTTTACTTAAAAAAAGAAAAATTGAGTGTTTGAAAAATATGCTTTAATATTACTAGACCGTTCCATAACCATGAATTTACATCGACATTTTCTCGATTTTCCGCCATGGGCTTGTTTTGTTTGCAACAAGCTTTTGGAGGAGTGGTTTTTAGACTCGCGCCGTTTGACTTTTTCCAGGTATAGCTCTGTTGTTTCCAACTCACTGCATTGCAGACTGCAGAGTTGCTCGTTATTTTCCTGAATTTTCGAAATACTCGTCTCTAATTGAAAATTAAACTTTTATCTTGCTATTTTCGATCATCCTTTCGTGTTTTTTTTTCTGCAAACTTTTGACGCAAAAGTGAAAATTATGTGCGCTCTTAAAATGTCTTCGAGTTGAATCTGAATCACTGGTTGAGAGTGACTGCTAACGAGATGAAATATTTTTGCCACAGCAAAGGACGCCCACATACCAGGTAAAACGGGAACTACCAGGGATTTTGAAGATTTTAATGAAAATGGAAATTTTAGAAAGAATCGGGGGGGGGGGGGGGGGGATCTCAAGCTGGTTTGAACTACCGATGAGCACCGTTCCTGCATTTTTAACAAGATTTGGGGAATTTAGTGATTCCCCAAAATCACTAAATTCCAATGTCATTCAATCTAACACTTGCTAGAATGGAAATATAAGGGTGGGAGGGGGGAGAGAGAAAGGAAACGAGAAAAATAACGGCAGCACGAGTTTCGAAAAAAACGCTGTTCTTGCAAAGATAGTAAATCCGCAAATTAACCCAAGATACTGAGGTCTTAAAACTTTTATATCGTGGACAAGCTAGGAGGGGGGGGGGGGCTACTCTCTCCCCCGAAAGTTTCTCCATGCTGAAGTATTGAAATGCTATTTTGGCTGTTTTTGAGTGAGTTAAGAGTTAGGGAATTTAGGGGTCTTACTCGAAACACATTTTCGAAATTGTAGTCTTAAAACTTTGGGTTGTCTTTGGCGATGTGGGGAGGGGAGTTGCTCTTTCAATAGAAAAGTTAATCTTAAACATTCCTTGTATTCTTTCACAAGCACGCGTGAAATTGGGAGGCACAACCAGGAGGGGAAGTCGACGGCGGCCATCGGCAGGCGCAGCCGAATTGCATACTGTTGATCAACTGTCCTTTATCCCCTACTACAGCATTTGTTTGCTTAACTTTTTGATCCGCCGTTAGACAGTGACTGCAGCATCCCCTGTAGTTTATTGGAGTTAGAAATTTTGAGTATTGCACATAAAACTATTAAAACTGGAAAATTGAACAATCCCAAAAACAAATCTGAATTTTGAAATTTCATTGTATCCATTTCTTAGGGTTGCCATTGGCGACTAAAAAGGCGACTTTTGCGACTATTTCTTACCTTAGGCGACTATGGCGACTTTTTTGGCAAAAAACGCCATAACCGACTATTTTTAAAAAAACGGCGACTTTTTGCAATAAAAAGCGACTATTTTTTCATCTTTTATGAAATTCACTGAAAAAGAAAGAGGAGGAACGATTTTGAGCCAATCAGTTGCATTCCAACACATGGAGATTGCATCATACAGTTTTCAGCCAATAGCATTTCGCCGCGCGGCGAACGTGTCGATCTACTGAGGTCGAATTCAAATGCAAAATTTTCGTTTTCTGTAATAAAATTGCATTATTAATAATGATCTCCAGTGCTTTGACTTAAGTTATCCTAATATGTACGGCAAAAAACTAAAGCCTTTCTTGTTTGTTAACATTCTAGCGTTGAACACGTGCTTCGCCGAAAATTGCATGCCGTGTTCGAAATTGAAATCTTTTAGCATCCGGTTAGTGTTTGAACTATTTTAAAAGGTCTTAGATATTTTAAATTATGCAATCTTAGGGCAATTTATTTTGGTTTTTATTTCAATAATTTCTTAAATTTTTTTAAAACTTTGCTCTTAAGTTGTGATTAGTTACGTATTTTCGTAAAAATACGAAAATTAAAACTAGCAAACTTCCTTACTTTTAAATTTATGTCAAAAATAAATATTTTCAAAGCTACTTGAACTGAATTTTCCTGTTTTTAAGTTCACATAGAAATGAAAATATAGAGAACAAACACTCAAGCGTTGAACACGTGCTTCGCCGAAAATGTCTTGCCGCGCTCGAAATTTTAATCTTTTAGCATCCAGTTAGTGTTTTAATATTTTTAAATGGTCTTAGATGTTTTAACTTATGCCATCTTAAAGCAATTTATTTTGATTTTTATTTCAATAATTTCTTATTTTTTTAAAGCTTTGTTCTTAAGTTGTTATTAGTTACGTATTTTCGGACAAAAACGAAATTTCAAACTAGCAAACTTGTTTATCTTCAAATTTATTCCCAAAATAAATATTTTCAAAGCTACTCTAATTTAATTTTCTTTGTTTTTTGAAGTTCACATAGAAATGAACGTAACTAAAAATTGAACTCTAGGAGAAATTCATATGAAAATGAAAATTTGACTCCTTTTAGCTGGAAACTGCTTCAAGTGATCACTAATAGCACTAAAATATAAAATATAAAAAAATGAAATGAAAATTGATTTAACTATTAACAACTCATAAATTTACTTGAATGTTCATGTATTGGTTTGCAATAATTAAGTTTAGCTTATTAGGTAATTTAAAATATGTTTTCACATGTAGAAGTCTGATAACATTACATCAACATCTGCTAAAACAAAAAACCTGTCACTACAGGAACATAAACTGGGTCCTTGCCCTAAAAGTTAGGCTAAGAAGTAGAACTGGCCCTGCCATTATTTAAGAATTTTTTAAGATATTTTGCTTGACGTTGTCATGGTGCCATGTTCACATGTGCCCCCCCCCCCCCTTCCCTTATACTAGTTTGTTATTTACTTGGCTTATTTCAGAAGCCATTTTACCTATTACATTAATTACTTTCCCTATACAGCTATTGCTTAATTATTACATTTAAATAGTAGTATGAAAAAACTGTCTCATTTTAGTTCACAGTTCTTAATTTTTAAAAACGACTAGACTTTGAAATACACAAATCAACGATCAGCATTGAAAACAAAAATCAACATTTAAATGTATTGACAATTTAAAATTTAAAATGCATGGGAAAGTGTCAATACTGTCTCCCAACTTAAATACTTTGAAGACTCATGAATATGTTTTACAAGTTCAAACTCAATTTATAATTCCTTTGTCTTGACTTAAAAAAAAAAGATCTTCATTAAATTCTATTATTATTAGTACCATTAAAAAAAAGCTGAATGAACCAAGTTAATCTTGAAAAAAAAATATTATGTTTGGGAAAATAAGTTTTTATTTTCTTGTAGTTACTATAGGTGTAGTCATCTTTTGATTGTGTGACACAATGTATTTTTTGAATTTGTAAATATTTTTAAAAAAAATTTAAATACCAACTTCATTACTACTCTGAGAGTTGCTTTTTTGAAGTAGTAGTTCCAGTAAAAAATGTTGAATGATGTTAAAACACATGTTAGATCTGAGAAATTAAGTTTTGATTTTTTTCTTTTTTTTGCATTTACTATAAATAGCTATGTTTTAAGATTTTCTGTTGTGTGATTTTGTTACACTAAGTATTTTTTGAGTTAGTAAATAGTTAAAAGAAATTGGAAAAAGCAACTAAATGGGTGAAAAATGCAACTTAATCATTGTGCTGAGGAGACTATTTAGGCGACTTTTTTTTACAAATTAGGCTACTAAAGCAACTATTTTGAAGCAAAATTTGGATGGCAACCCTAATTTCTGTAACAGCCGCTCGTCTTTTTTTGCAATGTAATTTTGCTGCTCGTACATCACTCATTTTGAATTTACCATTATTTTCAGCACTTTATATACATTCTGACAATGGCTGCCGCTTATATGAATCATGTTTATTCTTAAGTTTTGATTCCATAAAACGGCTGGTTCAATTAAGTGGCTAATTCAGTAAAGCTGGATTTTGTTGTTTTTGTGTTTCGATAATTAACAAGGTTGATTCAATTAGCCGGTGTCCTCTGTAGTAGCAAGTTTGCACATTCTTGATTTTGCCACTCTCGCTGAAGAAACGCTATTCAATTCCATCCTTCGTCAAAACTCTATTATTAAATTTATCAGAGTTGATCCTTATTTGTTGAGGGTTTTAGAAAATAAAGATCTTTTGTCACGCAGTAGAATACAGAAATAGGGAATTCTTAATGCTCTAAAAAAAGTTAGTGTCCAACATACGAACCTCGAAACTAATCCATCACGGCTCTACGTTCAATGTCAGAAATCAAGCACTATATTCTGGAATTTCTGAACCTATTAATTTCTATGTATTTTAAAATGTGCAAATAACTAAACAAGTACATTTGAATCAAAAGATTAATTCATTGCTATTTTTTTTTATTTTTTCAATAATCATCTGGTTTATAAACATGTATTTACTAAAGAATGTGGCTTTACTTTAAAGAACCAAAATACTGTCAAGTTATGTGGATGAATAAATGCACTGTTGACACTAAAAGGCAACTTTTGAAGCAAACTTATTTGAAAATTAGTAATGACTCATTCATTCTTTTTCCTACTCATTATTCCGCCCTTTTATTAAAAAAAAAAAAAAAAGACATTAAAGCATGATTGTATAGTCATTAAGCATGATTGTATACTATATTTCTTTTGCTTAAATTTAAGTGAAAATTCTTAAATTTTTGACTGCTCTTACAATAACAGTTTTAATTCTTTGCTTGAGATCGTGAAGAAAGAAAAATAAATAAAAAACACGCTCGCTCGGGGGTTTTCCGGATGCACAACTTTGGTCACTCAATAGGAACTTTTTCGCTCAAGTAGTGCTGCCATCTTTTGGGGACTATAACATGCAGACTACAATCAACGATCAATTTTCTAGACTTATATAAGTTTTTTTTTTTTTTTTCAAACCTCACCAATTTTTTTGTGTCAATCGATAGGCGTTATTTTCTTTCTGCAGATATAAACAAGGATAAAAGCACAAGTTTTTTTAAAATTAATTAATCTACCTCCTGGTGAATGAATGAAACATGAAATTGAGCATTTATAACAGAAGTACTAGGCATTCACAATATAATGCTTAATACATTAACAGCACGCAAAATACACTATATCGCCAAAAGTACTGAGACATTTTGAAAAATTCTCGGTTTTACGTATTTAGTAGTCAATGAGTGCTCAAAACGGGTGTAGCGTGCATGGAATATGCGATCATTTTTGACTTCAGAATATTGTTAGAAGTAGTTGGTAAATAAACATACTAAAAGTCCCCGCCCCTAGGGGGTGATTTAAAGGTGGGAGAGAGGGGGGAAGAAAATTTTGGGTTTTTCGAGAAGAAGGCGGAAACGGTGGAAAATATTCGTTTAAAATGAAAATTCAAGTTAAATAAACTTCCTACGAAACTGTTTCTACACATATATCTACAAATATTATTTGCAAGGTTCAGTCATTAGTCAGGCAGAAAAAGTTACTGATCAGGGCGTCTTAATAAGTCAGGATTTCAAGTTCAGCCAACAGTGTAGCATAGCTAGTAACAAAGCCAATAAGATGCTTGGGTTTATCAATAGATCTATTTCAAGCAAATCTAAAGAAGTTCTGCCCTTATATAGAAGTTTGGTAAGACCTCATTTGGAGTACGCTGTTCAGTTTTGGTCTCCTTATCTTAAGAAGGATATTAATGTATTGGAAAGGGTTCAAAGGCGGGCTACAAGGCTAATAAATGGACTTTCTCATTTAGACTATGATTCCAGGCTTAGAAGGCTAAAAACGTACAGTCTTGAGCAAAGAAGAGACCGAGGGGACATGATTCAGTTGTTTAAATTTATTAAAATGAAGGATGTTACGGGGCTGAGGTTTAGCACTGAAAACAGGACAAGGGGTCCTTGTTTTAAGCTATTTAAATCTCAGGTTAACTTGGATATTAGAAAAAAATATTATTATAGCAGGGTAGTGGAACCTTGGAACAGCTTACCGGAAGAGGTGAGGTGGTAATGAGTAAGGGAGTAGATAGTTTTAAGAGGGCCATTGATCTTCACTGGGGATTGTAAATTGACTAGGACCAGTCTAACTGGGCCCAGAGCCTGTTGCTGGTCGTCACATTTGTATTTGTCAAATTTTCAATAATGTTCCGGGTATCAAATTATCTCTTTTTGTCAAACATTTGCACCTAGTGCCTCCCAGAATCGGAATTCGTGAAAATTGTTAATAACAAACTTGTAGAGCTTCAAATTTCCTTCAATTTGATTATCTATTTTGTTATATTTTATAAAACCAATCAAAAGTTACAGAATTTCAAACACGCACTTTCACGGCAAAAAATGCAACACTTGCCATTCACAAATTTCAAACTGACTTGAAAGGATCGCGCGCACTTTCTCTTTTCTCAATGAATTCGACAATCCTGATGGACAATAAAGAAGTATTTGTGGATTACTACAACTCAAATGATGTTTAAGGGTTAGGTGGGGGGAGGAGGAGGGGGTCGTAAAATTGTGACAAGGGGTAAAGGAAAGAGAAGTGTGACATCAAGCATTTTTTAATACGAATATGTTTATGAAAAGTAGCTTTCAAAACAAACTTTGTGACAAAGGGAGAGGGGGTCAAAAATGTTGAAAAAAAAGTAACATCATTTGTGGACAGACCCTTTCCAAAAATTGGACAGAGATTTGCAGAACTACGTACATGCAGTGTGAATTAGCTCCACACCCATGGCATTGTTTAACGAAAGTGAACTGTGGAAGTGCAGAAAGCCAGCACTTCCTCAGTAAGAAATTTGTTAGAAATAATTAATAAGTAAAGATTGTGAAAGTCCCCAACCCTATGGGGAGGGGGAACCTAATTTTGTGATTTTCAATTATATCTCGGAAACAGTAGGAAAAATGTGTTTCTGAACAAAAGTGAAAGTTAACTAAATTTATTGTGAAATTGTTTTCATGCACATATGTCGCATTTCCAGTGGTTTTTTAGGTATGCGTTCTTAAAAACATACTTTTCGGTGGAAAAAAAAGAATTATCTCGTTCTTACTGTCTCAGAGTCTGTGCCAAGCAGGCGCTCAAGGGATCTTGTGCAGAAATCATGTGACAAGGACCCTGACGTTTTTCTGTATTTTGAAAATTCACCGGCTGAACACGTGAACTGCAGATTCAAACCTGATACCAAAGAAATACGAAGTCTACGTCCGTATCACTTTTCCCTATCACCTTGACACCCAGGTGAGAAGCAATCAAAAACTGAAGTTCTAGCATGTACTCAATTTCGTTATTCTTATTGAAATGAATATGTGACGCTGTGGCATGAGAATGAAAATTTTAATAATAGAAATAAGATAAGTGTATCTGACCGGCAGCACCTTTTTGCAATTTTAGTTTTTATTACATTATTGGGTCATTCCATGCGAAATGAGCAAATCAGCAGTGGCTGACATGTCACAGATTTCAATGAAAATTTTTATTTAGGTAAACCATGCATATCTATGAGGAAATGCAAAGTATGAAAGTTTAAAAACGGTTTGTTGCTTTGTTATTGAAATTAGAAGTTGATGCTTACGCTAAGCCTAAATTTTCAGAGTTCATTGCTGCCAGTTTGTGACTCAATAACTCCATAAGTTATAAACGTACATTTAAAAAATAAATATTTCCGCATTCTTTGAACAAATCTCTATTGAGAAAGAGCAAACTAAAATTTACTCGGATCTTTTTTTGAATCTGAGATATTAACAAAGATTGAACTTTTGCAAATTTACTTCAGATTTTAAATCACTCTTCTAGCTCTTTTAATGAAAAAGTAACAGTAAAAATGATTCAGATTGAAAAACTATCTATAAGTAAATATCTGCTCTAATTTAGTAACTATTTATCAATTTCTTAATGACGAAATTGTACTTAAAAAAATCGAAAATTTCCAAAAATTTCATTTTTTCCTCTATTTCAGATGTGTTTTTGAAGATGAGGGAATGCTCTAAATTTACTCAATTTTTGTTACATAATACATTGAAGTGTCTTTTAGATGCTACTAAATTTTAATCATTGGTATCAGCGTATTTTTGTTACTAGAGTAACTTGAACTAAGGTAAAATTTCATTAGTTACTTCTTTTTATTTTGTAAGTTTAGCAAAACTAACCATTTCATTCGTGTTTCATTTTCTCAAAAGCATGTTTATAAAGTACATGCTGAAATGTACATTTTTTTTAATTGAAATAAATGTCAATTTTACTTGCCTTTCTATCATTTAGTCGTTTATCTAGTTCTTTGAATTCTCGTAATTTTACATAACTGTCAATCCATACAGGTTCCATACAGTATAAACTACTCATTCATGTCCAAATATTTCTAAATTATCAAATTAAAATAATTATTTTGAAAATTACAATATGTTTTTTCAGTATAATGTATTATATAGGGCACAATATACGTAATTTAAGAAGGTGTCATAAAGTTTTCACACTTTTTATTTCTGTTTTAGTGTGTGAATTGACTAAAGACCTGTATCTTTTTTACAAACCAAATACAAAAAACAATGTGTATAACATGTATACTGCCGTGCTAAGCGCAAAAGTCGTATCTGCAGCTGAGGTCAAACCGAAAAACTGCTATTTAAAGTTTTACGCCTCCACGTATTTGATCCAGATTTCACTTTTTTAGATTTTTTTAAAAAATAGTTCCAATTCAGAAATGACAATAAAACATTGCATAGGGCTAAAACATGTTATAAAGAACCACCTCGTGACAATAACTCAATTTTGACAAAAAGTGTAGATACCACTTTTGTGTTTAGCGCGGCAGTATAATACTTGAATGGAATATTCAATTGACCAGGAAATTTTATTTTTAATTCAATCCCCTTTTGGTTTATAGGGGTCTAAAAATGTCATTTTTCCGATTTTTGAGGGGCTGTAATCTATAAAGGGTACACAAGCACACAACAACAGTTACATATTCTTTTTAGCATGGTTCCAGTGATTAGTTTTTGCCGTATTTCATTTTGTGTTTCCGTCCCCTACGTGAGTTATCCCCCTTTGAAATGAGTAAAATTTTTACATTTGGTCTTTAACTTTAACCTGTTGCCATTATTTTAATTATTAACTTACAGCTACGTAACTCAGCATGTAAGACTTATGCACTTTAACATCAAAGCGTTAAATTAACTGTCATAAATGTAATTCAAATAGATTTTGGCCAAAATGCAAAGTTCTAAAAGTCCCATTTTTGACTACGAAAATCACTTTTGATGACCTCTAAAAAATCAAAGGTCCAGTTGAGAGAAAAAATAAAAGTGGTTTTAAACATATTTCATATCCAGCTTTTAGGGAAATGAATTTCAAAAAAATTAAAAATGGTCGAACGCAACCATCCGTCGAACCTGTATGAATTGACCCATAAAACAAAAAGAAAATGCTATTTTTCTGAATTTTATTTTACGTTTGGAAATCAAAAACCAATTTCGAGTTTCTTCAAGCAAATAGTAGAAACACAGCTCTATCTTCTTGAAAAATTTTAAAGTTGTCTGAATTTTCTCTCATTTGAATTTTTGTGTGTACGTGAAGGAGAAAATCATTATTTTACAAAATGTCACTAAGTTTAAAACTGATTTTGAAGACAAATGAGTTAAAATACAACTTCAAAAGTAAGGTATTTCTTCTCATGATACTTATCACATTATTGGGTATTAATTTCGTCAAAGCTAATGCAATCCTTAAAGATTGAGATTAAAAAAATAAAATGCTTAATTATGAGAAAATTGAAATATTTTCAGTTTTTAAAACTCGGTTAAAAGTTAACTATAATAACTTTGAAAATTTTACTCTTATCAGATTAATTACCCTATTCCATAGATTGCAAAAACATATAACTTTTGTGTTTTCATTAAATAGTTAATACAATACAAGCCTTCAAAAGTGCAACATTTAGTATTTATGAGAATGCTGTTCAATTTGACCAATTTTCAATCGCATGTAACTATTTAAATAAAAAATTTTAAGCAAAAATATTTTAGATATTTTTATATAGGCATAAAAGGAACCTGTATACCAAATTTCATAAAAATCTGTTACCATGCGGCCACCACTTTTTTGCGAATTTTGCTCATTTCGCATGGAATGACCCTATTACTAATCACATTTTGAAAGTGTTTATATGGAATATGACGTATGGACTGACAGTAGTTAGAAAAAAAATAATATCATCTTTAAGGTGACATCTTGGTTTTATTCGGAGGCGGAAGGGTCATGGTCACCAGCAGTGGAAAAGTTGTTCTAAGAAATTGGTAATGTATTGATGTCATCGTCGTCCCCTTCGTCCTGGATAAATATCTTGATTCCGTTGTTGTAACTGCCCTTGCAGTGCAAGCTTGTGACAGATTACTTTAACGATGATTTTCTACAAGTGACCTTCCGGTCACTTGTAGAAAAGTATTTGGTCAAAATCATGTTCAAGATTCCGTCAGGAGCAACATCCGATTCCGAAAGTTCCAGCACGAGTTGGTCATTCCTACCTTTCCCAAACCCCAATCCAATACTTCTCCATTAAGTTCCTAACTACAGGTGTACCTGGTGGTACGGCAGAGTTACAGATAAGTCTTGATGTTTGCAGCTACTTTGATAAATGATCTGTAACGAATCTCGCTGAGGGATTTTCTGTGGTTAGAGCACCATACCATGAGAGTTTATCTGACCCCTGCAGCCTCAATGGGTTCAGGGAAAGAAGAACTGTTGATATATACCTTATAGATACATGTTTTTCGATTTTAGATTTCTGGTACATTTTTACAGCAGAATGTTGTGATCAGTTGGTTATTTGGATATCAAGAGAACAACCAGGAGGTCTTCCTCTCAAATGATAGCTACCGAAGAATTTTGCCATCTGATGACAGCCGTCTTCGCAAAATCAACGTCAACATCACCTAAAGCTTGCAGCGTATTTGTCTCGTTTTTCAACAGCTTCATCATTAGCGGATCTGTCAGCTGACTGTTAGTATGAAAGTTGGACAGAAACCTTCTTGTTTGACAGTCGTTTCAATTTTCTAACTGACATTGATGTCCATATGGTTTATACAGTCGTCTCATTTTACCTAACAGTGTTTTAGACTATAGGTATCCTCAGTAACAACAAATTCAAATTAAATTAAATCAATGTCGTTATCAATTTTCTTAAACAGTATGTATAGTGCTGTTATTTAGCTTGAATTTTAATTTTAAACGAATTTTTTTCCATCGTTTCCGACATTTTCTCGAAAAATCCAAAACTTTCTTCCCCCCTCTCTCCCACCTTTAGCTCACCTCCTAGGGGCGGATACTTTTAATATGTTTTCTTACTAAATACCCCTAACAATATTCTGAAGTCAAAAATTATCGCATGTTCCATGCACGCTACAATGTGTTCATTGACTGGACTAATTTCTCGTGAAATAAGACACTAATCTTTGTTCTATAACTTATGTCACATAAAAGTTATGCTCCAACCATCATTTTCTAATGAAAAGTAAATCACCCATGCATTTAGAAGACCAGCAACAAGTTAGAAAACTGCAAAAGGTTTTTGATCATCCCTCATCGCAAAAAGCTGGTGCTGGAATTAAGCTATAAAATTTCAGAAATAAGTTTAAGAACTATGTAAAATTTATTTTTTTTATTTTCGTGAAAGTATCTCTTACACCCACGCAGAGATATAAGCATTTCTTTCAAAAATAAATTTTATTTGAAGGTTTTTGGCTCATGACATGCAGATTCTTCCCGCACCCATTCCCAAATTTTCAGAAAATTTGATGACGATATACAAGAGAAGTATGATGCACTCAAACCTGTTTTCGCGCGTTTGAAGCAGATAGTTTTCCTTTGCGCTTGCGCGAAAGATAGTTTACAGCCTTAATAGTTCAAACTCAACTAGATCTCTCAATTCATAATCGAAATCTATTCAAAAAACTTAATAATTTAAAAGATATCAGCGATCTAATGAACCGAATTTCAAAAACTCTTTTATAGGCAAAATCGTAAGGGGTCGTTCGCATTCTGTTTCTATTATTATTCATATAGAACGATTACGGGCAAGTGCAGCAAATTTGCGAACGACCCCTTACGATTTGTTGTGCGTCGCCTAACGAAGACTTCTTGAAATTCCGCTCATTAGATCCTTTAAGATTAGATCGCTGATACCTTTTTAAATTTTTATGTTATTGAACTGGAATTTGCTTATGAGTTGGAAGAACTATTTGGGTTTTAAACTATGAAGGTTATAAATAGCCACTTTTCGCCTATGCGCAGTGAAAACTTAATTGCTTTTAAACGTTATATTTCATCAAATTTTCGATTTTTAATTTCAAATTATAGTATATGTTTCTCTTACATACTGTCGAAAAAGTTCGGTAAAGAGTGACAGAAACCTCTGCGTGTTAAGAGGCGAAAACCTGCAAATAAAATGCTTATATCTTCGTTAATAGAGGAAGCAGTATAAATATGAGCATCCTCTTTTGCTTTTGATTTAAAGTTGCTTTAAATTCGAAAAATTCTAGATTTTTGCCATTCATTAACAACTACAGCAAGTATCTTACATGCGAGAAGGTGTAGCAATGATTAAATCAATGATTTCATTTCAAAAACGGCGATTTACAAAAAGCTTAAAAAACAACACCACAAAAAATGGGGTGTAAATATGGGCACCCTTCAAAAAAGTCGCCGTAAATTGTTTAAAAACAGGATAAAACTATATAAAATGGCAGAGAACTTATTTTGTATACGGAAAAAAATATTTACAGAAATTTCAAACATAAGCGGCTCTTTCAGCCCCGGCCCCGGCACAGTCTAAGTGTGCCCACATTTTGCACACTTAGATTATGCCGGATGTAGGGCACGCATTTTACCCACACCTGTTCCCGAATGTCTTCAAAGAACTTTCCATCCCGAAAGATGCAAGTTGCATTGCTTGAGAAGCAATTTTTGTTGTTTTAGAGAAATATGTGGTGTATTTATGGGCGTTTTTAAATGGGGGCCCATATTTACACCAACTACACCTAAGAACTCACTCTCACAAGTAACGTAAAAGCGTTCGTGACTAAAAGTGTGTTTCAAAAAATAGCATAAGGTTAAGATCTCCACTATCCGGATGTCACAAAACATTTTCTTTCAACTAAACATAAGAATATGAAAAGAAAACGATTTCACATACCTCTAAAAAGTTTGCAATCTAAAAATACACCAATTTGTACAATAATTCAAGCTGCATCCACACTGCTTGAAAGAATGCTTCCTACTGCTCTCTGATATCTTATATTAGTAAATGGCACCATATACAGTCCTCACCGCTAGTCTTCAGTACCCCCCTTAGCCAGAGGGATGCCCCTATTTTTACACCTTTTCCTGTACCATAAACTGTAGAATATAACGAAAGAAAGAAAAAAAAATCATAGTAATGTGCTACAATTGGATCAATCAGTAAAAAACACTAAAAACCATTAAATAATCAAATAAGGTGTTCGGATGGAGTCCGTTTAATCGGAAGTGATTTCCAGGTCCAGGAAGTTGCTGTTCCCTCTCGCAAGAAAAATTCGTGTAATTTCAAAGTAGTAGTTAGTTTGTACTAGAAAACCAATTGCAATTTATACCTACATCTGTTATTAGTTTTCCATTACTTTTTTATTTGGAAAGGATTTTTTATTAGATCCATTAGAACCATCGAATAAGGAAAAAGAACTAAAAGAATTTTTTTTTTGTAGAATTAATTAAGAAGTTTTTCAGTTGTGAGAAAAATGCTTTTGAGGATGTGTGAAACCGTTTCCTGCAGTATATACAGAATAGATCAGCAATTATATTCTGAGAAATTGAGTTTGTGGAGGAAAATATCTTCTAATGTGCTTTTATTATATATAAATGTTACATAACAGGTTGGCGTTTTCGGAAAATGCATAAACTTTCTAAAAAAGTCAAAGAGTTTACTAAAAACGCCACCTACTGTTTTAGAACATTTTCTAAAGATGATGTTAGAAAAAGGGAGAAGAAAATTGAGGAACTGATAGTAATTTCCACCAGCTATCAATGCAACTTGTGAGCTGCATTATTTTAAAATAAAATGGTTTGTTGGAAATATTAGAAGTTGGGGAAACATAAATTTTAAAGCGCAACTTTGATATTAAAAATAAAATGAAAAATAAAATAAATAAATAAAAAGAAGAACAAAAGGATTGCTCCTTTTGAATGGTTTTCGCCAATATTAAATTTCGTGACAAAATCCATGTCCGACTTACATCGCCTTCAAGAAATCACGATTAACAGTAAAGAAGAAAAAAAAAAAGATACTAAATCGATATAAAGCGAGTATTTTATTCTATTCGTAAATTTAAATAGTTCCTGTTTCCTAATTTTGTACTCATCAATTGAGTCTTACCTCTGGAGTTTTTTTTTTTTTTAGTTTTAATTTTTTGTCACATTTTCTGTTCAGTTTCTCATTTGTACATTGAAATATCTTATTACTGCCTATTAGACGAATATTAGCACTGATGGTGGTTTGATTGACTGTTCTCACTTCTCAACAAACCAATGTTGGTTTCAAAAAATAGGCTTAATTTTCTTAATCTCTTTATTATAACATTAACCCCTTTTATCCTAGTCTGTACGAACAAATTTCCCAGTCAAGTTATTGGATGTAGTGAAAGTAGCTGATGCAAATCAGCATGTGAAATACTCTTCTTCTGATATAGTTTCTTTTCATTTGACGCCATATTGGAACTATGCTCACTGTTTCTTGTTACTATCCTTCGCCACACAGTTTAAAATGGCACTAAAATTAAAAACACATATCAGGGAATTAAACACGAAAACTATTACCGAAGCCTTGGCGAGACATATTGCTCAATGCAGACGAACATCCAGGACATTGTTCTTTCCAAAATCAGAGGTTCTTGTTTAGTTTCCACAGTACCTACGTAATGTTCAATGCAGAAGAACATCCAGGATATAGTTATTTCCAAAATCAGTGGTTCTTGTTATCGCAGTTTCCACAGTACCTAGTGAAAAGGGAACTTCTCATTTGACGCCATATTGGAACTATGCTCACTGTTACTTGTTACTCCCCCTCCTCCGCCAAACAGTTAGAAATGGCACTAAAATTCAAAGCACAGATCTCGGTATTGAACACGAAAACTATTACTGAAGCTTTGACGAGACATATTGTTCAATGCCGACGAAAATCCAGGACATTGCCCTTTCCAAAACGTTGTGTCGCAGTTTCCACAGTATCTAGTGAAAAGGGAACTTCAATAATGCACCTTATAAGCAGCTATAGAAGATTCCATTTATTTTCAAATGTTCACTTGCTTTGTATAAAAATAAGTGTAATATTCTAATTAATGGTAGATTCTTTTGCGGTCACACCTTTCTTATTATACTGGACGATTAATAATGGGTCAAGTTCTTGGATCCATAAAAAAAAAAAAAGAAATCTTTCATCGGTTTCTATATAACATGGTTACCGCAGCACTTAAGAAAGTATTGGAAATTGGTCAATCAATGCGGCACTGAAATCTCTTGGTGGAATTTTATTAATTTGAAACTTTTTAGAGTAATTTTTTTCTCGTAAATTGCAGTTTTGATGAATGGGTGGGGTTCTTTATACCTAAGAAGAAAAATGAACGTATCCTTGAAAGGAAAGAATTGCGATTACATTATTAGTAGGGAAAGTATTTATTTTTACTTTCAATTTCGGGAAGTTGTGATTTTGGTGTTCAAAGAAGTGCAAGGTTATTTAACCTAGGGGCCAATCCAGAATGTTTTTCTCACTAACTATTTTTATGAAAATATTGCATCATCATTCTATTTTTGTGAAACTTTTATTTCATATCATCAGCATTGTTTTTGTGATTTTTTAAAAGCACATTCTATTTATTGTAGAAAAAAAAAAAGAATTAAAAAAAAAAGCAACTTAAATTTTAGTTCGAAAAGTGCAAATGTCATACAGAGCAGGTTTTTTCGGGAGGGGGAGGGGAGAGAGGCTAAAAACCAAAGAGGTACTAACAATGCCATCGTATTTCAAATCAATAGGCTTTGTACTGTGAATTTCTGGAAATGATCAGAAAATTACTTCCCTCACCTCTAATAAAAGAAATAACAGATTTTTTTGAAAAAATATTAAGCACTTTTCATAACGCACTCAAAAGGACAAAATAACCTCTCTGAGTCAGAAAGGACAATTTAAGCATTCCTGTAGTTTTCGAAAATTCCAAGAAAATGACACCACAAACGAAGAAAAGTGCGACTCAAGTCATGAAGAGAGTTTCTTATCATTATTTAGCTTTCAATCATAACATTAAGTGTTCAAACATGCATATTTTTCTTATTGGGGAAGTTTGGTTTGAAATGACTAGAACCGCACTTATCTTCATTTGTGGTGTCATTTTCTTGGAATTTTTAAAAACTACAGGAGTTCTTAAATTGTCCCTTCTGACCCAGAAAAGTTATTTTGTCCTTTTGAGTGTATTATGAAAAGTGCTTGGTATTTTTAAAAAAATTCTGTTATTTTATTCTTTTTATTGTAAATTTCAGAAATAGAATAATTTTACCATCACAAAACTTCACCTTATTTTTTCTTGAAAATGCTCGGTACTTAAAGGGTAAGAAACTGTATACGTGTCTAAAACTTTAAGCAGTTGGCACTAAAATTTAATCCTTGTTCCTTTTTAGGATTTATGCTTGCTAATTTCATCCTTGCTTCAGAGAAGACTTGATTCAAAATTTTCATTATGATTGCTTTTAACATTACTGTTGCAAGGCAACAAAATCTTAATATATAAAAATTTTCTGTGCGTATGTTTGTCACCATAAGGCTTTTAAACGGCTGGACCGATTTTGATCAAATTTTTTGGCACTCAAATTTTAAGACGGTGCTCAATAACCCCTTAATTTAACATTAGCGGTATCATAGAAAATGCCACAAATTGAGAAATATTTAATTTCTCCGGCTGCTTTTTTGTAAATAATTATTTTATGCATATTTCTAGTGTATATTAAGTTGTGGCAAGCATGGTTTCGAAGCGCGATGGATCGAATCGGAAACGTTTTTGTTAATTAATTAATAAATTTAAACATTGGATGGTTATTTCTCCCAAATGATTAATATTTATTTTAACCTATTGTTGAGCGAGAACTTAAATAAATATTTAACCCGTTGCCAAAGGACAATAAGAAAGCCAGCTCTGCAATTTGTAATGAAATGCCCTATTGTGATATGTCAATTGAGAATAGATAAAACGTAGAGAGAGAGAGAGTGAAGCCTTCATTTCTTGAAAACAACGATTTTAGGGCACGTGATATATTTCAAACTAAAGTACTGGAAGGTTTATGCAAAACGTGTGTTCTGTCGTCGTAGTTGAACCATGTGACCGGATCGACGCTTTAGGTTTTCCTAACCAAATGATCAGAAAGTACCGTATCTAGCAACATTTTTTTCTCGGCTCATATCCATCTGAGTTTTAGCACTAATGTCAAGAATACTGTAAGGATTATCTAACTTACTATCATTATTAAAGGAAAAGATGATGGAATTTAAAGATGAAATAAATTTTACTTTCCTCCAGATAAATTACAACAGGGTAGTTCTGTAGACAAAAAATCAGTGCAGTGGAAGATCTTTATCTTTGGTGGAAAGAACAAATTAGGCAATATATTAAGTTAAAAAAATTTTCTTTCAAAAGATCGGACGCTAATCGGTCGGAGTTGGCTGCGCTCAGTGACCGGCTGGATTACAGTAACGTGGTGGCTTGGCGACTTTGGCTATAAACAATAGATTTGCGTGATCATTTGTTTACATTTTAAAGCTACTATTAATGTAATTTATTGTATTTTTTGTTTATTTGGCGAAATATTTCAAATAGCAAATTTTTTTTCGTTTTTAAAGAGTGTTTAGTCATTTTAGTTGAATAATGTGTTTATTTTACATCGGGGGAGGGGGGGGGGCTGAGTGATTTTCGCTTATTCAGATAACTGTATCTACCTTTATCATTTTTCTAAACGAAATCCTTTCGATTGTTTTATTCTTTTTCATATGGGGGATGTTGCAGCGGGATTTCCCGTTTGTTCCGGATGGGTAGTTAGATTTTTACACTTAATATCTGAGGACGCTTTTTATCCTTTGAGTATGGGTGAAGGAACAAACCGTCAAGTACGGGAGAAAAAATATTTAATAAAATAACTGCTCAGTGGTCATTAGATAAATCAAGTTGTAATAAATATACGCATTCTGACACCATAGCTGCTTAAAACATTTTTTTTTACTTATTTGTTTCAACAGAACGGTTCAAACACTTGGTAGTTTATTGAAATTTTTTAACTATTCAATTTACAAAGTTTGAACAGAACAACGTCTGTCGGGTCCTTTAGTTCATATATATATATATATATATATATATATATATATATATATATATATATATATATATATATAGCAATGGGTTTTATATTTAAACATTTAATGGGGAAATCACATGACGGTTGCTATTTTCCATCCTAACCGAAATAATAATTTTATTTCAGAATTTTAATTTTTCAGCGTTAAGTTGTACCTTAAGATTAAGCAAATCATTTAGTAAAACCCAGAAGTCTGTAAGTGATCTAGTTGCTGAAATATAAGTAAAACCAGGCCTCAGATTAATCCGTGGCAATCAGGCCAAATATAATAAAAGTGCTTAAAAAAATAGAGTAAAGAAATTACATAGAGAGGCCCCGCTATACTAAGAAATTGAAGCCGGAAGTTGCACCGCTGTATCCCAAGATCCTTAGCTTCTTGCTAAGTATCTTGAGATACATCTTGGTTCAAAAAATTCCATTACTGAATCTCAATTGGTTGTTGATTTAAACTTAGATATTAATGCAAGTTTAGTCATTAATATCTAAGTTTAGCACGTTTTTGAAATTGCATTAAAACATGATATAAAATGCAAACCAATTCGCCAGCTACTTGATTCGGCCTCTTTGCGAGATTGGTGAGAACCATTCTCGCTTAGCGATCATGTTATCATAACCCCGCTTATCATTGCACCGCTGTATCCCATAATTCCGACTTCAATTTCATCTAATTTCTACCATAGACGGGGCCTCTCTATTTATATTTCTCAACTCTATGTTAAAAATAGATGCTAAAAGATTGCGAAAAATTGCCTAAATACACTTTAGCGAAACACGAATAAACATGAGTTAAAATACATCGAAAAAGCCGTTACTTGAGCGATTGTTCATGTAAATCGGCTTAATATTTTAGTTTAAGAGCAAATTTTGAAGCAATTTTTTTTTTTTTAATGTCTTTGTGAAACTTTCGATTTTTAAATATTGTTTTTGTGACTGTGCCAGTTTTATTATATGATTTTTGTGAAAATACGATTTTCGCGAAGGCTACGAAAAACATTAGTAAAATAAGCCTGCATTGGGCCCTGTTTAACCGCAGTCAAAATTTTCGGTCCTTAAAATTTGAGGATCATTTTATAAATTCAATGAATTTTGATTACCTTTTTCGAAACTGCGCATTAAAATTCTTTTCTATGTTATCTTCTTACGAATCAATGTATCAAAAATTTTCTTAACAAAATTATAGATTTTTTTCCCCATGAAAAAAATATCTGTCTAGATAGGAAAGAACTGCTTTGTTGCAGTGTACAAATCGACAGTTAACTATCTCTATCTGCAAAAACCCCTGTCTTGATTCTAAGTTTAAATTTAAACGAGACTGAGAAGCAAAAGAAAATACCTGCGTATTTTGATGTGCTTTTAATTTTTATTTCAATTATTTATTTTATTTATCTATTTATTTTATTTATTTTTGAAATCAATCAACGAGTTTTTTATGGAAAAAAGAATGTACTACACTGTAACAAAATTCGGAAACGTTTCTGGATATATCGGAAACGTTTCCGAAATAGTAGGAATCCTTCATCCAATAGCGAACTCCTCAATATTCAGAAAGCTTTTTGTTATTTCAAGAAATCTAGAGCGGAAGTGATGACGCAACGCTTCGAAGCCTATTTCATCCTTCCAACACGGGCGCCAATGAGCCGGAAATAACGAGAACTTATTTTTTTTCTTATCTATGGTTGCTGCAGTCAGCAACTGTTTAGCATTGGATTGCTTGTTATTTCATGTCTAGAGAGTAGTAAAATGTGTCGAAACTAATTTTACGCCTTTGCATTTTGGACTGCCCTTGATTTTTTAGACGACGTACGCAGCTATTAAGTCAGTTAATAACCATTTGCTTCTTTACAATTTCCAATGCGACCATAATTAGATATATATTGTGTGTTCAAGCGTGAATAGTTTCAACACCCGTGTTTATACTTAATGAAACGAAACCCTTTGGATTACTTATTCAGTTGTAATGGAGGTACTTAGATATTTTTCCGCTCATGTTCACTTGTAAGTATTAATGAATATTTTAAAACACGTTGTTATATACATTTATATTTTTGTTGATTTGCATTTGATGAGGCTCCAATTGTAACTGTTTTTGGGTTTATTGAATTAATTTAAAGTTATCCTACATACCTATGTGCGCGGTGTACTATTTGTTGTAACCAACTGAAACTGATTCATTACGCAAAAGAAATAAGATTTATGTTTGAGAAGCAATCACAAAAAAGTTATTTCGAAATACTTGGATGTACGTACATTTTGGTTCAAAAAGAAAAAAAAAATCAATTGTTTAATTCATTAAAAATATGGTAATGCAAATATTTTCTAGTATTGTAAAATGCTTCACAAAAAATGTGCAAGTATTATTTATCTTTTTTTATTATAATTTATTCATTCATTTAAAAATATTTATACCATTAGAAAAGGACCATGTTATCTATTAGTAAGAACATAGTTATGCAATTAATTCATCTGCTTATTCATTTTGTTAAATGTGGTTAACAATAAAAAAATTCCTTGACATTAGTTGTTCTTAAAATAACATTTCCTTCGTGGATGTACTAGTTTAATGTAGGACAGTCAGGAGGAATGAGTCAGGGGCAAAAATGGAACAGCTGCATTTACATGCCGAAATAAAAAGTAATATTATTTCATGTCATCGTTTTAAAAGTGATCATTTTTTAAATACTATGTTATTAATATGCAATGCACATATGGGGAGAAGACGAGGGGCGTTCACCACGCAGACTGTGACATTGACATTTTCAAGGGGTTGCTTTTTTAAGGGGGGGGGGGGCGCTTTATATCATTTTATGGGTGCACCATCACTCTTATGGTGTGGGGGAGGGGACTCTCGTATATATGAAATGGAATAATCATGTAATAGAATTCAATGTTTTAATAAATAAAATATATAATGCATTTTGAGCACACTCTAAAAATAAAATCAGTAACCTATTTTGATTAAGTATCTATATTTGTGATAAACTGGAAAAGGGCAAGAACAGAAGAATAAACCCGAATGGTTCCAGCAGGGGGACTTTGGTGTTATATTTAAATTCATCAATTTCTCTGTTGGTACTTTTCGGTACACTTTGTTCGTCAAAGAAATTGACTTGACGTGAACAAATTTCGGAACGCAAAATGTAGGTAAGTTCTGTCAAATTTTATCCGAAAATAAAAGCTATCAAGTTTGATACAAGATATGTTTTTAAGTTCTGCATTAAAAATACAATATGTTGATAATTTTGTCTTGAAAATATTGAGAGAAAAACTGAAGTTTAATATTGTTTAACAAACAATCCCACTTTTGAGAAAGTACTCCCCCTTCCCTCCCCCGACGATTTTGTGATTATGAATGAAACTACTATATTATTTCATTAATTTTCAAAAATTTATAACTGTGCATATGGTATGCTGTTAACCATGCTATTTGTCATTAGAAATTCAGAAGAAAAAAAAATCCACGAATGATTCTAAAATTGCTTGTTTCATTGCTCTTAGATATGAAAGAATTGAAACTGATATGGCATGCAATACTATAGTAAAGAATTATTTTTTAGAAAAAATCACGGAAAAAGGATTCCGAAATTCTCAGAAACGTTTTTGAAAATTGTTTGGAGAATTCCGAAATACTCGGAAACGTTTTCGAAACTTTCATGAACCATAGCTGCACAGAATACTCAGAAACATTTCTGAAAATTACAGAAAGAGGATTCCGAAATACTCAGACACGTTTCTGGACATTACGAAAGAGGATTCCGAAATACTCAGAAACGTTTCTGAAAATTACAGAAAGAGGATTCCGAAATACTCAGACACGTTTCTGGACATTACAGAAGGAGGATTCCGAAATACTCAGAAACGTTTTTGAAACTTTCATGAACCACAGCTGCACGATATACTCAGAAACGTTTCCGGAATTTTTTTTACAGTGTAGTTGCACTGTTTAAGAGGTGCTACTACTTTATTTTTTCGTTTGTTTACTTTTTATGGGTCAATTTCATGAAATGAGAGGGCATGCATATTAATTTTTTGAAATCAGCTTCAAATCTTAAAAAGGTATGTTTGACATATTTTGGAGTCTAATCTAGTTAAGAGAATGTTGGTCAGATGCTAGAAATTCGATGTTGGCCTTCGAGAATGTAGGGTCGTTTTGTTCTGGACGAAACTTCTTTTACCTTTAATATTAAGAAGTCAATACAAAAATATCCATACCAGCTCCTGTAAATGAAACTTTAGTTTTAAGACCACATTAGATCATTGCTTTTGCTAACAATACGATGGGAAGATACATTGTTTAATTACTAACGACGATATCTAAATTAATTTTAACCTGCCCCCCCCCCCTAGGGTGTTTCAAAAAAGAACTTTTTTCAGCTAGAGTCCAGGACACCCCCTATTTTTTTTACACTTACTAATAGTATTTTGCTGTAAAAGGTTTAGCTTCTTACTCAAATTTTAAGACGGTGCTCAATAACCCCTTAATTTAACATTAGCGATATCATAGAAAATGCCACAAATTGAGAAATATTTAATTTCTCCGGCTGCTTTTTTGTAAATAATTATTTTATGCATATTTCTAGTGTATATTATAATATGTAGCATTGTTTTCTCTGTTCGATGTATTTTTTAACCCCCCTCCATACTATTGAAGTTTGGGGGAGGAGTTTGAGCACCCTCTTTCAGTTGAAATAGGAAGCTAAAATTCTTCCAGTATATTGCTATCCACAAGTCTAAAAATATTGCGGGGTGTCCTGTTATCTAGGAGAAGCTTTTTTTTTACATTTAATTTTGATACGCCCTACACCCCCCCCCCCTCCCATTCCCGCCTGTCACTTGAGTCCATTTCCTTAGCTTTATCAAAGTATCTGAAGGCTTCAAACAAATTATGCAACTCTGGCTCCTTGGATGTCAAACAACTTTCTCCATCACAACAACTCTCGACTCTATTGACAACGCAGGTTAATAGAACTCATTAATCTCCCTAAGTCGCCAGTGGAAAGAGCCAGGTGCAATGTAAGCAATGGTGAAGAGGGGAAGGGACGTAAGAGTGAAGTCACAAACACTATGGCCGACCGTACGAATCGATCGAACATAAAAAGAACAAATCGGTCCACCATCCTGATGAACAGTTCTCATATCTTGATGAACGACCTTTAAAACTGAGAACGCTGTCATTTATTTTAAGAGAACTGACAGGCTGAGATCGTTTCAAAAAAGCGATTCTGGTAAACATTTATGGCGTCTTCTAACACCGGCCGATCCATAACCGCCATTTTAATCCAAACTTGGGTAATGAGTTTAGATTATTTAGCACTCATGAGTTATGAATGCACTTCTTATATCAAAAATTATTCTTGTGACATTTTTTGTTTTCGTGAATATCAAGCAGTAAAATGCCGCACAAATTCTTGTTTGGATTGAAAATAGTAGAGCTATAACATACCAGTCCAAAAAATCGCAGTTTATTGACCTGAAAGCTTGAGGTATGAGCAAAGGAATTGTCTTGTTCAAATAAGTAGTCTCCGTTCGTGATGACGCGTGCCTCGGACAACATTAGCCAGAAGTCTTGACAGTTTTAGGATGCGTTTTTATTCCGTAAACTGGAAAATCGCCCGTCAAGGCATGAAGGGTGAAAATTGCTTCCACATTTAAATGAAGCAATTTCCTGTTTGGTGATATTTTTTGATAGTTGAAATTTCAACTCTTACTCCAGTGGATTAACCCTAAACTCTGGTAGATAGCGTTCATTGTTGACCGCTTTTTCGTTTCTTCATTCTCCTAAATTGACATTCTTACCAGTGAAACAGTTAAGTTACTGTATCCCGGTCTGCCTTGCCGAAATAAAGCATTTCGCTGCATTTCTAACAATACAAATCAATGAATTTGCTGTATATATGAGGATGCCATGGCAGTCAGTCCTCCAGCAAGCAAAGCATCCTCACGCATTTAATGCTTCCTCCTCCGAACTGACGCGGTATACAACTTCTGTTTTTGACGTAGATCATACAAACAGTATTATAAGTATTTTTCGCAAATTGTAGACGGCACGTTTTGTGCTTTATCGTCTGTGGAGGTATCCCCTTCATTTTCAGATATCGTTCATTTGGATTTTAACTGATATTACTTACCGTACTGCTCTACTTGAACACGGAATTTCCTGATGTCTCACAACTGCCACTGAAGACATATTTTTATTGGTAGTATTTAGAATGCGTTTGTTTGTTTTTCAAAGAGTTAGCCAACTTGCCCTCGCAGTTAGTCGTTTTTGGAAGTAACTTGCAGATTGTTTAAGAATTGGTTAATAAGAGAGTATGATCTTTTTATTTTACCAAAAATAATGCGAGAACTTAGCCCAAAATAATAAAATGCAAGAATCTTTCCTTGTTTTCTTTTGGAAAAAGATTAGGCTGTACACATGCTTAAAAACACTTGCAGTGATTGAAGCTACAAGCAAGAATGATAGTTTTGGCTCTGATCTAGGAAACAAAAAATCGCTCAGATGCAGATTTTCCACCTGGTGTAAAATTTGCATAGTGGCCATATAATTTCGTCCAATAACAATTTTGCTTCAAAACAGAAGTCAGTAGCATATATAGCATACATCATCACATTTTACGATTTTTTTGGTGGCAAGCGATTGTTTTCTGAGTAGTACACATAATAAATACATTAAACAACTCTCTTTCCCAATCTGCACACTTTTGGTCACGATATTATTGTTGGCGTTACATTTTTGTCCAGAACTGTATATTGAAAAATTACAGAAGTAACGCATTTAAATTGAAATGCAAAACCTAAAGAAAATTATCCTTTAGTCACGTCTCTATTTCAGCCATATACTGTCTATTAAATAGTACTCATACTGTATTTAAAAAGATCGAATCAGATGAAATACAGCAATAATTTGATGAAGTTGTCTCAAAATTGCGTTACATAAAATTTCTCAAATGTAAATATAAATTAGCAACAGTTAATCCATTGTTAACTGTTGCTGACTTCCAAAACATCCAAATGCAACAAATAAATCGAAAACGCTAAACGAAAAATGAAATGTTTTTTTTTTTAATTATTATTATTATTATTATTTAAATCCTCACACAATAATCTAGCCATAAGAGGTACTTTTTCACGACAAGAGTCAGCTTTTAATTTTAACTTTACGAGGTCATCTTTTTGCTTTTCCCGCACACGGCTTGGGATCTCTTTTTAATTTTAGATTTAATGTGACCTACTAATTTACACTTTCCCGTAAAGCGGGAAAACAATTTTCGAGCAGACTAAATGAAAATTATCACCATTAGCAAGCCGAAATAAAGCTCCGTGCAGCTGGGATTATTTCTTACTTTTGCGTGGGGGAAGAAGGTCTTAATGTCTTTTATGCAAATGTAGAACCCCACTCATAAAATTTAAATGGAAGCCGCCAGCCTCAAACAAATAACCTAAGAAATCTTTTCCCTACTTCAGAATTAACGCGGTCCACATTACCATTAGGTCTAAAAGGCTAGGATAAAGACAGAGGAATGATTGAAAAATAAAAAGGCTGATAAAAATATTCCACAATAGTAATTGTTTCTCCTCATCGCATTATTTACTCAGATTTGCTGCCAGTTCATGGTAGGGAATTGCAAATCCAAGTGAACGATTTAATAAAAGACTGATTAATAGAGTTACTCCGGAAAGATGTCATGAGCTGTCCCCAGGCGGCGTAACTTTAGCTATGGCGTCTTTTACCCTGCTCAGGAGAATGAAATTAGAAGCTCCCAACTATGCTATAAAACTTAACGATGACTATTTATCTTGCTTAATTTTTTTGTCTGCGCAGCATTTAAATATACCAAATTTGTTGTTTCTGCAGCAGAATGATCTGATGCATAACATTTTTAATACTTTTGGGACGCTTCCTAAGCGAGTTGCTAATTCCCAGGTGGCGAAGGACGTTGTATCAAAATGTTACTTTAACATCTGTAGTTCTTGCAAGAATTTCTCTTTTTCTTTAATTAACTAGGGGGCTCGGCCCCCTGCTCGCCAACGCTCACCAACCCCCGAAGATTGGTTTGCAATCTTATTTGATTCGCAAAGATTTAAATCGTCAGTTAAAAAGAAACAGATTAAAAACGCATTATGAGCTAGCTCCCTTTGAATCAAAAAGCACCCCTTCCCCGGGTTTCAAAATAACTTGTATCAACTTACAGAGCCTTAAGGGCTGAGGGACTTTTGAACATTGCAAAACTGCAGTTTTGCATATTCATGGTCCCGGTAATATATTATGCTCTTTAGCTCAAGGTTTGAATTGAGTTGAGCCTAAGATTTTCCGTTAAAATCAAAACCCTTAAAATTTGTGAATAAGGGAAAGAAGAAACATGTGAATCGAAAAGACGTAACTGTGGCAACGCCAAATAAAACATCAATGATTTTAATGGAGATGAGGTTTATTCGAACGTTATTTTTAACGGCTTGTAACTTTTTTTCCTTTGGAGATAGAAGCTCAGTTTTTTGACCATAAGTCGAGTTAGATCTGGAGTTAAAAACTCTTTAGAGATCTCTCTTAGATCTGGACTCTTTTTTAGTGGTGTCAAAACGAAAACTGTAGGACGATTCCTTCGCTTTTTACTTATCGATTTAATGAATAAAGTACCTCTGCCATATTTAAGTTAGAGCATTGAAACAAATTGCGTAGAACGCGGAAAATTCTACCCTTTCCAACGATATATAATATTTATATCTGCAAGTAATTTTTCACCCCTTCAATAGGCAATTTACGCGAAATTTGAGCTTAAAAAATTAACTACAAAAAAAAAAAAAAAAAAAAAAAAAAAAACTAATTCGAATTTAAAAAAAAATAAAACCCCAGGTGCACACTCCCGGGGCTCGAAGTAATTTTGTACAAAATTTCAAGGTTGTAGGTGCTAAGGGGTCTCTTGGACGCACGCCCGCTACAGACTTCCTTCCAGAATTTCTTTGAAACCTTGCTTTTATTTACTACTAGCTGTACCCGACGCGCGTTGCTACGCCAACAAAAAAATACATCATTATACTGATTTTCATGACAATCGGTTGAACGGGGCAGAAGTTGCTACTCTGCAGTGCCACCTGGTGGCGAGTGGCTTCAATGAGCATATTATGCACCTTCTCCGTGGAAAAATACATATATATATATAGCAATTTTCATAATAATCGGTCCAGGTATCAAGTGAAGCCGTGACTATACTCAAATTTTGTACTCACGCAGTTTGCAAGATCAATCAATCGCTAAAAATATCAAATAGAAAAAGTTTTTAATCCCCCCGTTGCATGAAACGCCATAAAACAATAAAGAAAGAATTTATTTGTTCAAACTCAAGAAAAATGGCAACAGCTAACTTCTTATCAATTCGGAACTCCAGCGCTCGAATACGCTACCTTGCGGTGATTTACAAAACTGCAAATGAAGCGTTCCACGTGTGTCTGTTGACGTAAACACAGGCAGTTTGTTCTGAGTATTTATTAACGCAATCGATGTGTCTTAGTTTGCTTTCAGCTACAGAAATTAATTCGTCCCTTAGTAGTATTCTCGAGCTTCTCAAAATAATGTTAGTTTTCATTATTTCCTTAATAATTGGTGAAAGCGAAAATACTGGATTAACAAACTTGGATAACGTTATACAAGGTAAAATTTTTTATTGGTTTTGTATGAATTTGTAAAAATATGGGGTTTTTTTAAATCTTAAATTAATTAAACTTACCATATTTTACAGCAGCATTTAGTTGGAATGGACAGTATGCAAAATATTTTCTTGAATATATTATCATAGAACAAAATGAAAAATGTTTAACCGAGAAAGAATTTACTTTATTCCTTTTATTCTCAGCTGAAAGGTTTCGCCAAATTTGTTTAGGGTTATAGTTGTGGTATTGTGCGAGCAAAGTAGCCTTGGCGAGATTTCGCGTTTTTAGTTAAACCATTTTCAATTTTTATCATGAGTGGAATAAAATGGTAGTAAGATTACAGAATTCGATAAGTAAAAAGAAATAATTGTCAATCAACTGAAAAGAAAACTACCACCATATATCTGTGAGAATTTTGTTGATGATTTGCATAACATGACACAATTAAATCGTAACTCAGAAATTAGAAAAATCGAAACAGAAATAACTCAGCTACAAATGGAAAACAAGTGCTAGCCAAAGCAAAGAAGTATCATCTTCTTTTGGTAATAATTTGTAATGTCACATTAAATTTTCTAGCATTAATTGTTATTCTTGTCAGGCCACAATTATTATTTAGTTTTATCAAGAATTGATAAATATCGAATTCAACATCGTGAAAATGGCTGCTTAGAACTACGAACTACGTAGTTTGCATTAATCTTTGACGTTTAGTAATGCTTCTTGAATTCTCATTTCTTTCTACGTGGGCCAGAATATCCACAAGACTTTGAAAATTAATTTAAAAAGAATAAAGCGAAAAAATCATACGTACGAACAAAAATCACAACACTTTTAGCATTTTCTTCGTTACCATGTGCGTTTGTTTTAGTTTTCAATTCCGCCATTAGACAGTGACTTCAGTGCCCCCTATAGTTCGTTGGAGTTGCGAATGAGATCTTTCACGCGAATTAATTTCTGCAGCCGATAATTTTATTCGTATTTATCCAATGGATTGTGACTTAATTGGAATAAAAAAGGAACTATCGATCGTATTTTTTTCGAACTGGTCTATAAAAATTCCTAGTACCAAAAATAACAAACGGTGAAAGTTTCAGCCAAATCTGCCGGGTAGTTTTTGAGTTCATGGATGACATACAGACTTATATAGATAAAGAAATTATAACATTTTTCGAATAGAAACTTTTTTTCAATGTAAATATTCACTTTGTCCTACTTTTCCGAGAAAAACACTAATTATAAACAGGAAAATAAATAAATGGAATGTGCAGAAATTTTTGTATTAACTGAAAACAAAACTACATGAAAAGTAAAAACTTTTCATGTAGTTTTGTTAAAAATTGATCATAGATCTTATAATTAAATACCTATTTCGAAATATTAATTCTAACCAATTGATTGGGGCCTATTTCGTTGAAAGTCGCAGGTGTACGAAGACTTTTGGGAGCCACTGTATATATAGATAAAGAAATTATAACATTTTTCGAATAGAAACTTTTTTTCAATGTAAATATTCACTTTGTCCTACTTTTCCGAGGAAAACACTAATTATAAACAGGAAAATAAATAAATGGAATGTGCAGAAATTTTTGTATTTTTCAAAAACTCTTGAACCCATTTTGGTGTCACCCTTCAGAAGGGTGTCACACAGATCCTACTTCGTTTGATCGATCAATTCATTAAAAATAGTGGGGAAAGTTTTTAATTGAAGAATTTATATATTTTGTATAAAATCTGAAATCTGTTTGTGTGTTATCCCCCAGAAGGGTATCACACGGCGCAAACACAAGTAAGGATGTGACAGCGTCTCATAAATTAAGTGTTATTTTAAATTTCGTAAAAAAAAAAAATCTGAAATGAAGTAGTAATTTTTTTTATAAACTTAAAAACGTATTTTGGGTGTATCTCCTCAGAAGGGTGCCTACCGACCCAAACGCCCTCTCCTACCATAGTGATGACACTACGTTTGATAACTTAACTCACCCTTAGACGCATGCAGCTAGAGGAGGACCGAAAATCGCCCCCCCCCCCCAGTAGTGACGCTACTGCAACTGCTTTAAATGTTTCCCGAAATAATTCATCCGGATCTGACCGATGATATATTAAATTTAAGAACAGATTCTAATTCTATAAATATTTAAATTTTTTTTTTGGTACAGCTACACTGAAGTAGACAATTAGTTATTTTTTTAAATCTGCATGAGAGTTTTAATATTATCAGAAACTTTGATATCTTGGCTGTCAAATAAATTTAAGAAGCATCGATTTACTATATTAGCTCTAAAGCAATCCATGGTGCAATCTCTATATTTACTACAACACATAAATCTAAAATTTTTGTAACTTTTCATGCTCCATCTTTTTTCGTTTCATAATCTATAATTCTTTTTTCATTACACTTTTTCTACTAAGTTAATTCCTTGAAAAAGGCATTTTCATCACGAGGTTGCTTTCGTCTTTCTATTAACAAGACTACATTTTTTCTCCTCCCTTAGAACATAGAATCTCCGTTACATTCCATCTTGTTGGCTTCCGCAATCAATCAATGTCAAATTGTGAGCTAACTTCCTTAATTGCCGTTGATGATACGTATCCTTTTTTTAAAATGCTTTTTTAAATCTTCCCACACAAAACCTAATTTCGTCTTTAAACATCATCATTGTTTTTGTTTCTGAACAGAAGAAGCTCGCCCACTGACGAACCATGTCGACTTTTTTTGGAGACAAATGTACTATTTCGTTATTGATCCACTTTTTCTGTTAAAATTTGTCTCAGCTAAAACTTAATGTTTGGAAATAAGATATAATGTGTCTACACATTGCATATTAAAAAAATGTTTGCATATGTTGGAATTTTCAGACTAGTAACTTTTTAATGACACCTAATACAAAAGTGACACATGTCATAAAGTTTTACAGTCCTTTAATACTGTCCCCAGCATTGTTGGCAACTTATTTAAATTCCTGAGATTAAAAGACTACTTCGTGGCATTCATCTTGGAACTATCTCATGTTTTGAACATTTGTTCAAACTATGTTAAATGTTAACGTTTTGATGAAATACGTTAAACTCAGCCATTACCACCCAATGCAAAAGTTATGAACATGTGACTTGTAAAAACAGGCTCAGGATAAAATGACAAGTGCGTTATTTCTAATACTTTAGATACTTGATAAAACGGTTCTTGCAATTTAAACAACACATTCAACTCTAGTAATAAAGGTATTGTTTTCTGTTTAGTAAAATGACTATTATGTTTGTTTTTCTTACTGTGACGGTACAACGCCACATTTGAAGACAATTTGTAAGTTTTTTCTTTTTCTCCCCCCTCCCCCCCAGATTTCGCAAAGAGATTTGTGAACATGTGAGGTATTAGATAAATAAGATAAATAAATACCTTTGTGCTGAACAGTAAAGTCAGACAAAACAACGTAAGTAGAAGCACAAATTTGTAAATTACAGCAGACACGTGTTTCGGCGTTACAGGGAACGCCTTTTTCAATGCAAAAAATAATGAGCTTATGGATGAAAAGACATCCGACAAAACGCCGAAACACGTGTCTGCTGTAATTTACAAATTTGTGCTTCTACTTACGTTGTTTTGTCTGACTTTAATGTGAGGTATTCTTCTGCAAACCACATATTCATGCGACAGTTTGTTGCTTTACTATGCTTTTTTTAGAGTGTCAAGGACTTCAGACACTTAGTATTATTTAAAAACAAGGACTGAAGTATCAGACTGATGACAGAATATTCCTACCGTACAAATTTCATTTCAAAAAAAAAAAAAAAAAAAAAAAAATCAGCAAAACTTTAAACGAAATTCAGCATGGTTACACAGTTTTATGTTAGTAGGATACAAAAACTAATGATAGTAAGAAAACCCTGTATGTATAACAGTTATCATTCAATTGCGAGCTAACTTTTACGAAGGTACGTTGAAAATGCATAAACACACATAACTAAGTTTACAAATGATGTGAAGAAAATGGTTTTTAAATTGGATAAGTATAACTTTATTTTTTTATAATTTCAGTTAGCTAGTCAATTGATTTAATCATTTATAACTTCATATTTGATTGACAAATGTACCAAATCGCAATTAGTTAAACTTACCCGCTTTACCCGAACGAATTACCTGTTTTAGGTCCCCTGGTAGCGTTTTTCAAGTGTTTGTAATGTTTGATGATAAATAAATATTGAGGTTTTAAATAATGCAAGAATCACTTTTTATTTTGAAGCTCACGCGATGCCTGATAGGAAATAAAACCGAAATTGTTACGATAAAAATCAAAAAACAATTTTCGAGCGTTCTTCGTTAACCTACCCGCGTTATACCACCCTCCCGTATTGGAAGTAAAATCTTATAGTTTTTTTTTTGTCGTGTCCATGGACAATTAAATGGCTCCGTGTGTCTTCAAGACCGCGTCCGCTAGTTGCAACGCATCTGTGCTGTAGAGAACCTCTCGACGTTCTGAAGCCAGTGGCACCATACCCAGCTGCAGAACATGTGGGATAAGGGCCGGGCACTCAAGAATGTGATCCGGAGTCAGTTGGGCATCGGTGCAGTTCTTGCAGGGCATATAAGTTCTCGCTTTGTCGGGAAGAATTTTCATCCCTTTATAGTGGTTTGTTCTTAATCTTGCAATTGTAGATGTTAGGATTCTGGGGCAATCAAAGTCGGTGATGAGGGGCTTCTTAAAAGAATCTTATAGTAAATATAATAAATCTATACTTTGGAAAAACCAATGTAAGGTTTCAACCGTATTTAATTTAGGATAGAAGTGTGTCGTCAAAAATAGTAGACTTTTCGGTGCAACAACAACCAATAGCCCTAGCGTTGAGAAAAAGTAATCTCATTAACCAATGTCCAAATTATTTGTTTTTTCCAGAATCATTATTTTTATAAGGTCTTCAGAGTCTACATGAAATGGTAGAAATTAATTCAGATTTATTTACAACATAAGAAACATGTTCGGATTTCTCAAAAGTTTTGTTTTTGCCATTTATACAAAGAGTTAAAAAATAAATTTCAACATTTAAGAACTCTTATTTTGATTTTTTTTTTTTTTTTTTTGAATATTTATAAATTGCAAACTTGAGTTAAAAGGAACTCTTTCATCCATTTATTTCAAAACAGGAATAATTTTTCAGTCAACTAAATATAGCTTTTTACAAAAAATTGCCGTCTCGCAGTTGCGTTGCCTTTTTTCAACATAATAAGAAAAAATGTGCTGGAAAAAATTTCTTACACAAAATGCGTAATAAAATGTGTTCATTTTGTAAATTGAATATTTTAGCATGGAAGAAATAAGCACTACTTTTTCTTTTTACTTCTTTTTTAGAAAAAGTTTTATCATTATAGCTGTGTAGCAAAAGTATTTTTTCTGTATTGTTAAAAAACTTTTGTCTTTCTTTGTTCGAGAAAACTTGGAAAGAAAAACTGGCGATCAATAACTAACGAAAACCCCATGGCATATTGTCAAGTGTTTTGAATATACATAAAGATATATGCTAATGTCATTTATTTTATTCTGCTATTTGCATTGTATCATCCAAAGCTCTGACATATTTATTTAGAAAAAAAAATGCCTTCATGACGTGAAAGGTACGTCAGGAATATTTCATGAAATGTTCAAAATATTCCAATTAAAATCACGCAAAAGAAAATTATTATTATTTTTTTAAAAGAAGAATTGCATATAGAAACTTCTTAAACTTTGTTAACAAACATATTAAGAATCACTTATTAGGTATTACGTTGAAAACATCTGTTCTTAATAATTTCGATTTTTTCTAATATTATTTTGCAACATGAGTTTTTGCTTTAGTTTCAAGAATTCACTGCGCATCGAATGTACAATTTTACAAATAGAATATTATATAATTGCCGGGCTGATGAGTGCTAATAAGCACGAAACTGCAGTCCTCGGCTGGAATTGACTGAGCTGGCGGTGTATTTCATGTATTTCTGCCTTAGCCCTGGCTATAGGGTGGTAACTTACTGAATATACCTGCCTTATTGCCTTCAAAATTCGATTTGAACCAAACCATTGCTTCGGTCACTCGTCTGGTCAGTGCTGATTCTGAATTAGCCACCAGTTTGTTTGGCACTCTAGGTTTCCTAAAGAGGTTTTCCACTTCCAGCTCAGTCACTCCTATGCCGGGCCGATGACTGCTAATAAGCACGAAACTGCAGTCCTCGGCTGGAATTGACTGAGCTGGCGGGGTATTTCAAGTTTTACTCGCTTTCCCTACTGCAAGGAATGTTAAATATTGGAAGCACCTTCCTTTTTCAAAACAATTTTACTAGTCTGTACTTTTCACTTCCTATAATATGCATGTTCAAATACATTCATCGTGTTTGAAAATGCAAAAATCATTCTATACCTAAAACTTAATTTTATTTTACTTCCCTTTTGCCGTTCCTAGTTGCTCATATCCGTTCTGTCAACTTTCGGAAAACGTCAACTCATTCCGTTGATAAGACGTAACTGTCAAACTTTTTTTTACACAAATACAGTGAAATCTGTGTATAACGATACTGTCTATAACGATAACCTGTCTATAACAATTTTTTTTTGGCGCTAGCAAAATGTCAGCATGAATAATCAAACTGTCTATAACGATAACCTGTCTATTACGATATTTTTTTTAGGTCCCAACAGTATCGTTGTTAGTATCATAAAATGATAAACATTCTTTTAAACATATACTCTATTCACCAGCAGAACAGCGTGAACAAGACCATTCCAAGAATAGTCGTACTATTCTTCATTTCATTTTATTTTGAATAAAACTTTGAATGCATTTGTTTCAGATAATGAATGATGAATAGCTCTAAAAGTATCTTTGGAGCTCTTCATCACTTTCTACTATAACGCTAGTAATATTTTTACGCCATTTTCCAATCAGTTTTTTCATTGTTAAAAATACGTTGTAGTTAAGGAGAATAATAACGGTAAATATTGAGGTGTACCCCCTCTTGTCAATCATTTTTTTTTTTCAATATTAAAACGTTTTAGAAAGGATAAAGGGTACAGAAATATCCCTTTTAATGAACCAATTTCCCCGTGTTCAAAGCGTAAATACCGGAATGATACGAGTGAATAATATAAACATCACTTTTTGGATTACCAACTTTTCATGTTCAAAAAAAAACATAGTTCTATTTCGGACAATTTACTCATAAATTAGAAACGTTATTCTTTCGAGACCATTATTATTTTTAAAAAGTTTATAACATACTAGCTGCGTCACCTGGTATTACACGGCCTAAAGCTTTGTATGACCACGTTACACACACACAGTGGGTAGAGATCTTTAGAACGTCCTAAAGCTGGACCACGGAGAGATGGCCGGATATGATCTTGATGCGGAAACATTTGTATCATTTGCTATTCTTTTGAAGAAGATCGGATCAGCGAGAATGCGCTTCTTACTACTCGGCGCTTTCTGGCTGATTCTACCGATTACAAATGATACAAATAATTATCCTCAACTTGTCTTGACGGAGTTACCTCGCACGGTTTTGACTCTTTTTAGTAACAATCTTAAAAATCTTAAAATTCACTAACTCAAATAAATTTCAGAAGGTCTAGCGTTGATGAAATTCAGTATTTACCTTGCGTTTTCCTAAGAACGCAGTTTTAGACGGTCTCTGATGATGTTACGGGGACGAAAGGTTCAAGGAGCCTTCTGCGAAAGTTTTTAGAAATTGAAGCTTTAAAAATGCGCTTATAGGCGATATGTTTTTGATGGTAAGATAAGAGATGGGACATTTTGAGGCTGCCCCCGATCGATTTTTTTGTGGAATAGATCTTAATCGATCACACCTCCGCCCAATTTTTCGAAATTGAAGTTCCAAAAAATATTTTTGCATAGAAGAAATAAGCACTACTTACAAACAAACTTTAGCAGTTACAGACAAACTTTGATGATGTTATGAGCAGTGGAGTTCTGGGGATTTTCCCAAAAAATGTTTCGAAATGTAATAGAAAACGAAGTTTTTAAGGGTTTAAAAGCTCTCCTCCCTTAAATTTTTCGAAATTGTAATTTTTTCATTTTTAGGTTTCCTACGAGAGCATTCGGGCCCTTGTCCGGAAATTTTTCTTAATTGATGTCTTAAAATCGTGACTGTACCATATTTGGTAACGTTAGGTGTTCGGCAATTTTTCAAATATGAAGCTCCAAAAAAGCAACATTAAACGATTCTCGATGTTTTCAGAATGCGAGGTGTTAGGTAGTTCTCCCCTGGAATTTTTTTCGAAATCGAAGCCCTGAAAACGAGATCTGAGACGCTCTTTCGTGGTTTTGGCGGGTTAAAAGGGACTTCCAAAACGTAGCATTATGAGGATTTTCTTATTTTTAAATCGACAAGGAAAAAGAAAAGAAAAGGGGAGGGTATGAAAGAAATTGGTGTGGGAAGTAATTAACTGATCAATAATCCGCCACGATTGAAAATTTTTATTTCAAGGTCCTTTTCAAAAGAAGTTTAGATTTTTTTCGCGACATTTTTCCCCCTTATTAAAATAACTTCGTTTCCCCCAATCTTTCATTATGAGAAATGTTTTTAAAAAGCATTCTAATCAGCCTTCTGTGGCGGCGGTGGAGGGCACGGGCCCTGTTTCTGCCCCCCCCCCCTTGGTTGCGCCACTGAATTGTAGAAGCTTTAAATATAATGATCAACTCTACACCAAATAAATACAAAAGACAGTTTAAACAGTTTTGTGCTAAAAAGATTTATTTTAAAAAATTATGCAAATGATGAAAACAAATGCAAAAGGCAAGTACACAAAAATTTGGGAGACTGGAAATGGCCCTAAAATGGATAAACTAAACTATTACTGGGAAGCTGTATTGTGCCATATCGATGTATGTTTAAAAATATAAGTACAATGAAAAATATTTACTCAGTCTCCGAACTCGAATTTTTATGTAAACTTCTCTCATAGTCTTATAACTTAGGCATAACTTATAACCTACGATGGAAGTGTTTAATTTTTTTTTTATATAACTATCTTTACACTAGAATGTCGCCCGCCAAGGTATGACGGGTGAAAATTGCTTTTACATTTGAACGAAGCCATTGCCTGTTCGGTGATATATTGATAGTTGAAATAGTAACCCTAACTCCAGTGGATTAACACTAAACTCCAGTAGATAGCTTTCATTGTTGACCATTTTTTTTTTTCATTTCCCTGAAATCACACAGTCTTACCAGTAACACAGTTAAGTTACCGGATTGAGTTCAGTCTTGTCACAATAAAGCCTTTCCCTTCATGTTAAACATTACCAAAACATGTTAACAAGTTATCATGCCGTGGCGAGAGTTTCGTTGTTATAACTCGCTGGTTACAAGATCATCGGCTATTATTTATATGAGGATTCCTGCAGTGTCGGATCTTTAATTTTTAGAACCGGAGAAAAACCTAAATCCTGCCACCCTCACCCTTACCCATCTTTCTTGAAAATTTATTTTGAGAATCAACGGAAAAACAACAGAAATAGGGTAAATTTGCATCCTACTAGATAGCTATCCTGGCCACTGGGGGAGGGGGCTGCGGGAGCAAAGGGTATCGACTGTGTGCAAAATGTAAGCCAATAGCACCGGCTTGCTGCTGCCTAGATCCGGCAGTGCAATTCCTGTATTCATACTATAGGGGACTAGTTGGTACAGTTATCACTTACTGAAAGTTTCTCCTAGGATGTATTTTCTCTCCAAGCTACGTTAACAAACAGAAAATATTAATCTGTAAAATGTCAACTACTGGTGGTTTTACCTTACTCTATTTTCTGAACAGTTTTAGGTTTACTTCGGGTTTTGTGCTTTAAAAGGACATTCCCCAGTTCCCCTCTTTGGATTAGCTTTTGCAATTCTTTCCTCGTTTTTCCCTACGCCTTTCTTCAAGATCTATAAAACAGAAGAATTTTCCGGCACTCTGCCCTAAAAATTTTTAGGTACACGTGAGATTTTTTGGTTGGAGGGGAACATTTCCCCAGTTCCTCCCGTCTTTCGCTATTGTTTAATCGCTTTTCCTGGAGCCTTTCCTCAAGTTCTAAAAAACAGAAAAAAAAAAAAAAAATCCTGTACTATGTTTTCTGAACAGTTTTAGGATCACTTGGGATTTTTTTGTGGGGAGAGGGGGGAGAAGGAGGGACATTAACCCAGTTCCCCTCTTTGGATTTGATTTTACAACTCTCTCTTCGCTTTACCTTGCGCCTTTCTTCAAGTTCAAGTTCTATAAAACAGAAGATTTTTGCTGTACTCTGTTGTGAAAATTTTTAAGTACACATGATATTTTAGGGAGAGGGGAACATTCCTCCAGTCCCCCTCCATGGATCCGCCTCTGATATTTTCTAATGTTCTTTTCCTAAAGCCGTTCTTCAAGTTTAATTTCTATAAAACAGAAGAATTTTTCAGCACTCTGTTGTGCAATTGTTAGGTAATATGGGATTTAAAGGGGGGGGGGAATTCCTCCAGGTTCCAGGATTTGCTTTTGCTGTTGTCTAATAGCTTTTCTTGGTGCCTTAGTTCACGTTCTAAAAAACTGAAAATTTTCCCTTCACTCTGTTTTCTGAACAGTACATTTGGGGTTTTTTTAAAGGGAGGAGGGGGGACATTCCCGCAGTTCCCCTCTTTGGATCCACTTTTGCAGTTTTCTCCTAGCTCTTCCTGGTGCCTTTCTTCAAGCTCAAGTTTTAAAAAGCGGAAGAAATTTCTATGTATTCTGTTCTGAAAATTTTTAAGTACACTTAGGATTTTTTTAATGGGCGGAGGGGTGGGGTGGGGGTGAGGGTGGGGACGTCCCCCCCCAGTTTTCCTTCCGTGAATCCGTGCTTGCTTCGGTCACTCGTCTGGTGTGCTATTTCTACATTAGCGACCAGTTTGTTTGGCTCTCTTGGCTCCTTTAAGAGGTTTTCGCCTCCAGCTGAGTTACTTCCTATTCTGGGCTGATGAGTGTTAAACAGCACAAACTGCAGTCCTCGGATCGAATGACTGAGCTGGCGGTGCATTTTATGCAAAATATATAATTTAGACTATTATTATATGTATTAGGTTTTATTACTTTCTTCTTGCTTCCTTGTTTTTAGGCTTTTGCTTGCGTTGCTGGGAAAAATTCAACTGCTCTAAAATCTTTGGTAATCATTCTCCAAAATTTACAAAAAAGGGAAACATTTTTTCTGTGAGTAAAATTTGGCGTTTTTTTCCTCTTTTAAAAAAAACGACTTTTGGAGCTTTTTTTTTTTAAAAAAAAGCAATGATTTTGATGAAATTAGCTTTAAAAACTTTGGAAACAATTTCAATGTCTTTTGTACATATATAGCGATGAAAAGTTACATAATAAACTACTAATGAAATATAAATGAAGACAAAAACCAAATGATCGTTGTTACTAACAATTTAAAATCCAAGGGAAATATTTGCATTATAAATTGAGATGGGGGGATATATACTGCGCTAAATTCATAATATCGCTAAATTTGCAATATACAAAAGGAACGTAATATGAATTTGAAAAGGCTGAAATTAAATCTGTAATTTGTTTAGTTTACCCTTCTGCCCGACAGATGGCGACATAGAGCTAATAAGGAATTATTTTATTGAAATTTTCATTTCTATATTAGTTTTGAATTAGCAGGGGTGCCTGCAAACAGGGTACCCTAATGAGAGGTAACGCGTGAAATTCCCAGAATTTCTTTATTCGGTAAATTTTTTTCATCCGATTCGGCAAATTTGGAGATAGCATTGCAAATTGCAAAATTACTATTTAAAAAAAAACTTTCAACTTAAGTTTATATATACATATATATATATATATATATATATATATATATATATATATATATATATATATATATATATATATATATATATATATATATATATATATATATATATATATATATATATATATATATATATATATATCTTCGTAAACGTAGCAGCAGTTTAATACCCATGATTTCATCAATTCTTGTTTTCAATGTTCCTAGTTTATTTTTTAACGTTCCATGTTCATTTTTGTTGTTGTTATTGTTGTTTATCTTCGTTGTTACATACACTTATTTCTGTGCTACCCGTGTATGTGAAACTACACATTTTACTATATTTTCAATACATTTAACTACTTTAGCTGCAACATTGCGCTGTTTAAATGTAGAGTATTTTACATCAATTTTGATCATTATATATATATATATATATATATATATATATATATATATATATATATATATATATATATATATATATATATATATATATATATATATATATATATATATATATATATATATATATATAGGGTGTCCCAAAATTAACGGCAAGAGGCAAGATTTGAATTTGCCACCATTTTTTCCATAAATTGTTGGCAGCCATGAAAAAAGAACAATTTGACAGTTGAGAGTTTAGGGTTAGTAAAAATGGGGTGCTATTGTACCATACAGCTAGAGAGAGTGAAACATTTCAATTACTGCATGAGGCATTTCCTAGTCGCGTACTCTCGCATTTCGGTGATCAGAATTGGCACCCTAGATCGTGTGATTTAACATTTTTAAATTTCTTCTTATGGGGTTATTTGAATTCAAAGGTTTATATCAACAAGCCCACAACCACCCGTGCATTACCGTGTTGCGATACCGAGCGGCAATAACAGTAACTACTTGACCAGCCTCAACTTTCATTATTTTTGAAACAATTGTTCAATAATGAAAGCGCGTTATTGTGTCGTATAACGCTCCATTTTTGATTACCCTAAACTCTCAGCTGTCAAATTGTTCTTTTTTCAGGGTTGCCAACCATTTATTGCAAAAATGGCGCAAATTCAAATCTTTGCATTAATTTTGGGACACACCCTTTATATATATATATCTTTTCATGACATCAATGCCAGGCCCGTCGGGGTGGGGGGGGTGGGGGGCTCTGCTCAGGGGGGGGGGGGCGAATACAGAAAAATCTTTTGGAGGGGGCAACGGGAAATTGAATACCCTCCCCCCCCGCCTTCGATGTTTCATAAAAAAGTTTTGACGACTTTATTTTTAAATGTGCGTGTTTTTTTATTTATTTATTTATTATTTTTTTTTTTTTTTAGGATTCCTTAAGGTCAATGAATCTACTTCTAAGTACATGAATATTATGCACTAATATACTTTTGAATGTGGACGGAATACATCTTTAACGTTTCAAGCCATTTAAATACTAAACCCCAATATAATGTCACCTAAGATGCTAGACAATGAAATAAACCCATACTGCCGTGCTAAGCACAGATGTGGAATCTGCAGTAGAGCTCAAAATGAGAAATTGATGATTAAAGTTTTACAACTCGTTTCTTTGATTTAGGACTTAATTAAATGCTCTTTTTGCGGGTAGTTGTTTCGTATAATAACTTATCTAAAAACCGTAAAAAGAGTATCTTTGTAAAAATCTTAATTTAAAATTACTAAATGCAGTTACGACAAATTTTCTTTTCAAAACCTTTTCATATACTAAGCTATTTTCACCGTAAGTGTCAATTTCTAGGCATTTTTAGGGGTATCTGCACAGATACGACAAAAGTAGCTTAGAAAAAACGTGCTCAATGTATCATTAAATAATATTGAAAACATCTGCTTTCTTTGGACTTAGCTGTTTCGCTTTATTTTGTTAATACAAATCTAACAGAAGAATCTACCTTCTGAAAGATACCATTTTCAAAACTCCGGACAGTTAAAACTCTAATCCAAAACAATTTTCTGTTTTTTTATTCAAAGAATGTGTTTTTTTTAATAATGTTTTATTTTCTAGATTCATTTTTACCGAGAATAAAGATAATTTTAGCAGCAGACGATACTTAAATAAAAATATTACTGGCCATAGAATGAAATGCGTTTTTTTTTTTTTTTTTTGCATGAAAGAATTAGATATGAATATTTTTACACGCATTTCATTTTTAGAATTTGCATTTTAAATAACAATTTAAATAGAAAAAGCTGAATATTTACTTTAACAATTATGCAAAGTTGTATTAGTTTTTATTATCAACTATTTAACGGTAAACTAATTTTAATATTCTGTGTTACAATAAACTGCTACATTATTAAATATGCTGCTTTACTAAGGTATAAAAGTCGTATCTACAAATTACTAAGGAAAAAAGTGGTAACTGCGCAGATACCACTTTAAAGGCTTAGTATTTGTCACTTACGTTCAAATTGCCTTAGCAAAACTAAGCAAATTTGCAGTTACGACTTTTTTTTCTTAAAGCTTCTTTTAATATTTCGCGTTCACAAATCGCCAAAAAAACTTGAGATTTAGGTAAATTAAATTACTAATGACCACCTGGTGACAATAACTCAATTTTGATAAAATGTGCAGATACCACATCTGTGCTTAGCACGGCAGCATACCTCTCTTGAGTTTTTTAAAATTAATTTAATCATAACTTCATCATATATATATAGTTTCACTGAAGAATTCAGGAGCTATTTCTGTGTGAATTTCAAAACAACTGCTGATTTGTTCTTTAAAGCCATGATACAGTTGAGATAACATATTGATACTACATGCCGTTTCTATGAAAAATCATGGTTTTTCTAAGAAACTACCACATGATTTCTTTCATTTTTGCATCTTTTATTAGCTGAAAAAAGAAATCTATTATTTCGCAAATAGGTTCCTAGTTCAAAATGACTTTTTTAGGTGCGCCTTCACATTAAAAAAAATGTTAATTATTGATTCCATCAAAGAAGAATTAATGAACGAATCGTGATAATGCGGTCTCTTATAATGTGAAGCCAATGAGTTAAATGTATTCTGCAGCTCTGGGCCTCTGACTCCAGTAATACTTCTTTAGCAAACAAAACTGCTTCTATTCAAATTATGCTGTGTGTGTGTGTTTTGTGTCCTTTTTAATTAGCTACGTAAAAAAAGTGCAAAGGAATGGTCGGTTAAAAAGTAATTAAATAAAATAGTGAAATTAATTAATCCTTTTTTTTTGGGGGGGGGGGGCACGTGCCCCCTGTGCCCCCCTAAAATCCGCTACTCGGCTCTGCTGCCGCCCTCTATGCAAAGTTCAAAATGACGGCCTGATCAAAGCATGCATGCATGCATGATCGTGTTTCTATCATTCCGTAAATTCGGAGTTTCATTCGGTAAATTGAAAGCCCTTTCTTTTATTGAAATTGATAGACAGATAGGTATAGATTGGAAGACATAGAAGTAGAGAGATATGTACGGAAATATGTAGATATACCTGGATAGATAAATACATAAAATGTTTTCTTGAAATTTATTCTTTGGTGTAGATTGAAAAGTCATAAAGAAACAGATATATATGGATGAGGCAGATAGAATGATACAGAGATTGATGTAGAAATATATGGATTGAATAAATGTAAAGAGATAGATGTACAGAGACATAGATAATTATTAAAACGTAAAAAAATAGTGTTTAAAAAGAAAAAATAGCTGGAGTGAGATTCGGTTTAAAATTATTTTTAATATTGCCTACTGCCTCAAAATTTTTAAGGTAGTAGAAAGAATAGTAGAAAGAAAGTATAACTGATGAAGGGCCATCGCACGGGATAGGGTTAGGTGGTAAAGACTTCAAGAGACGGTCTTGGCCTGCAACAGGCTGTAGCACTAGCGAAGAAAAAGAAGAAAGAATGTCTTAGTGTCGTTAACTTTCGGTAAATGAAACGAAATCTTTACTGAATTAAAAAAGATAGATTTAAGCGATGTCTTGAATATGTTGATTTGGAAAACGTCTTGAAATTGATATTAATTTCCAAACAGGAGAGGGAAAGAAAACGAATACCCCCCCCCCCCCTTTGAATATCCCGATGCATTTACGCGTAGAAGCAGTGGCGGCGATTCTGGGGAGGAGAGGACAAAGGGGAGACTGCCCCCTCTCTTTTTTCACCATCAAAGATTGCCTAAACGTTAAGATTTTCATTTCAAAACAGTCTGAGTGAGATTATCCGAACACTAACGTCACCAAATATTGCTTAAAATTTCAATTTTATAACTTCAGTTTTGAAAATTTTCCGGGAGAAAGTCCCTGAACGCACTTCCTCCTTCTCATAAATTCAAAGATGAGTAAATTTGCGTTATAAAGACTCCAGTTTGAGTGGAAAAATCAGGAAGAGAATCCTCCTAGACTGGGAGAACCTCCGAACTCTTCTATTCATCCTTAAGTCAATACATTAAGTCTGAAATAACGTTTTAAAAGAGATTTAAAATACCTTTTAAACTTAGCAAAATTTCTGGAAGAGAGCCCCAAACCCCTTACTCTAAGTTTGCTAAAGATGGCTTTAATTTGCGTCTTTAAAACATCAGTTTAAGATTTTTTTTCGGGAAGAGCCTTCCTTACCCTTACATTACCAAAGACAGCCCAAACTTCTTTGGGGTTTTTTAATACATTTTTAAAAATAATTTATTGTTATTGGACTTTATTTAAAAAAAAAAATAGGGGAACAACCCTTGGAACTCCTTTTTATTCCCCAAACGTTGACAAAATTATGCTAAAACGGCGATTTTAAAATTACAATCCCAAAACGCTTACACGGGAGAACATCAGAAGCTCCCAACCCCCCTCATTTGTCACTCAAGATAGCCTAAAATAGTCTTCAGCTTCCTAGAAAAATTTGCCGCCTCACTTATAAGACCCAGTCGCCGCCTCTGCACAGAGGTCCTTACAAAGCTCGTCAAAATGGACTTGGACACACGGCCCCTGGACTGGGGAGGCTAAGGAGTTCTAAAAAAATTTTTTTTTTGCAGCGGAGATTGGGTGAAAAAAGCAGGATTAAAACTAATTACATGTCTGATTTGACAAAACTGGCAGGAGCCGTGGTATAATCTTGCAAGGGGGCCATGAAATGAACGTGAAGTTTATGGACCAGGGAAAGACTAAAAAAATAAATGCTTCAATTGCCTATAGGGTAAGGTCACCAGTAACAGACAAGGGTCCAGTAATAGACAGTCATAAGTTTGGATATAAATAATAAGACTTTTTGGCGGGAAAAACTAATGTTACTGTAGCCCATGAATACGGTGCAGACATCTAGTGTTACCAGAGTGAATTTTATGAGCCAGTTGGTATTTATGAGGCAGTGGTGGAAGGTTGTGAATTGTCACCACGAGTTGAACTGGTGTTTCATGCTCATTTGAATTTAATAAGGCTTTAGTTCTAAAAATAAGAAACTTTTGCACATTTCGAAGAAAAAATGGGATTTTTTGTCTATTACTCATACTTTCCTCATCCTTTGTATTGCTGGGTGTCATCAGATTTTTCGGTTGTCTGTTACTGGGGATCGGACCTTTTTTCGAAATGGAGCAAATAGAAATAGAATTAGCTCATTCAGAGGATCCAGAAGTAGCCAAACGTTAGATGAGATGTAGTTGCATGAGAGAAAAATAGTTTAAAAAGTCTAAACACACATTAAAAGGCTTAGAAAATTGAGTTAACCTGAGAACGATGTCTTAAGCATGTCTGCGACTGGTGCCCTTACCCTTGCATCGTGCGTACGTACGAAAAGTAGGTACTTTCCAAACAATTTATTTTGCATTTCTTTAATTATTTTCGCTTTTATAATCCTGGTAATTGATATTTATTATGTTTGTGTTCGTACTTATAAAAATTGATGTGTACTTAACTACATTGTAAGTCATAAATTATGAAACATATACTATACACACCTATAGTTGTAAGCTATGTTTCTGCGTTAGTTTTGTTGTTTACCTTTGACTTTAAAAATTTGCATTTTTTTTCCCAAAATAATTCTGCTGTATTTTCTGTTAGTTGAGATATGCTTCATTATTTGCTATAATTTACCTAACTGAAAATAGGGATGTTAATTTCATACCAATGAAGATTTTGCTGTTATTTAACTGTTTGAAATATTTTTTTCATGTATGCAGTTTTTCACAGTTATTTATACTTTTTATTCAAAACATTGTCAAATTTTGTTGTTAATTCTAAAGTTTTACATTTTTTTCAAATATGTTTCAAAGCCAGCAATTTTATTTAAAAACTGCGTGCATTTTTAGTTTTACATACCGTTTACGTATATGTGCTCCTATGCATATTTGCACAAACTGTGCCTATTTATGCTGTAGACGAGGCACTATCCCAGAGAGTAAGCAATTTGCCTTCCAGATCTTGATGAAATGCACAAACAAGGGGCGTTTGCGCCCATGTGCTTCTTCTATCTTAATTACCGGCCGTGCAGGGCGCCCTAATGCGTATTAAGATAATTGATTCTGCTAGCGGCCAGTCATGCTTGCCTGACTGCGGTCAGGCACTATCCGGAAGTGATATCCAGTCGTGTGGGCTGTACCACATTCCGGGAAAGGGATTGTGTGTTGCGTTTTATTGGGATTTTCAAATTAATGAGAACTCGGGAATTGATCTTCATTAGGTAATGATTGGTTTTTGCGAAATGGAAAAGAAGGATTTGTGTAGAAAGATGCACTGCGATAAGTTACGTTTTGAAAACATAAAATTTAAAACTGACGCTTCATCTTGCAGATTATTTTACCGTACTTTTGAAATGTGTAGAAGCAACTGCTTGTACTAGCATAACAACTACTTATAACTACTCCCTCAAACTACCTATATGAGTAGTTTGGATGCAACTACCGTTTTAAACAAACACCCCCAAATTTTGGTGAAATTTGGTATCAAATTCAATTAAGTTTGACTACACACACATTTACAGAATATAGCTTGTGCAAATACGGTGTAAGACATTTTACAGGGAGTTGATTTAACCCATTTCAAAAACTTACAGTATAATAATTTTTGTTAACTTCATACACAGGGCGTTTATTAAGTCTTGCATTGATAAAGAAAATTCATTAGAATATTACTTCAGATTTAATTACTTTTAAATTTTGATCCTTATCTCAAAAAGAGTTTTTCCCATCGATAATACTCTTCTATGTATGCATCTTTCGTAGTTCTGAAAAGATTAAGGAGGTTTTCAACATTGTGACAGGCACTAGTGCAGCCAGAATTTACCTTCTGCGGGAGTGAGGGTTTGGTCGTATCAGCCCTTATATGGATATAAATCTTAAAGCAGGAATTAAAATGAAGGGAGCAAGTGTCCAATCGTTGGCTAAGCAAAAATTTGGGCAAAGAGCTACGTGACTTAACACCGACGAATGATTGACACGTTTTGCATGAAACTAGCGAATGAAGCTTGATTTCTTTCAATGCTTTTCTTTAAAATATATCACGTGGTTTGGGGTCTTTCCTTCACGACTGAAAGTTTTGTGTTCGGGCAAAGTTTTGCGGTAAAGGGTTTGTGTTCAATACATTTTATAGGGAGAAAACAACAAGATACGTACAAAATACCTAATTTCATTATGTTTCTGAAAGACGGAGGGGTGGGAGGGGGGGGGGGGGGTCCAATGAACGCCCCCCGGATCGCCCAAATGACGGACCTGTTTTGGACTACTTCGGCACTATTTGATTACTTTGCCTTACTTGAACAGGACAACAACAACAAAAACATCGATAAAAGTGCCTATTTTCACTTAACAATCTATGCAAACAGTTATTGGAGAAAGTTCTGGTAACAAATCCGAAATTTTTTACTTGACATTTGGACGGGTTTGAATTATAGTGGCATAAGTCAAAAATTATGCAGTTGAGTTAACCATGGATTTGTGTTCGTAGGTTGCTCTTTATTTCTTCTGTAAAATGTACCAATCGCACAGAAAAATAAATAAATAAATGAATAAATATATAAAATAAAATAAAATTAAAAATATAAATTAAAAAAAAAAAGAAAATGAATGAATAAATAAATATGAAACAAAACTGAAATTTGCTCATCAAGAGCAAACAAAAATTGTCTGCTGACCAATTATATTCTGTTGTTATATTTTTAAAATCACTTTTTAAATAATGTTCATATTGCAATATAATTTTAATGCATGTCGGGAAAGCCTTAAGCAGACATTTGTGAGGCTTGACATCTTATTTATCAATAACAAAAGATTTATGTACTTCTCTATGTTTACCATGGAACATGAAAAGTAAAACAATGAATGCCATTTTCTGGTTTAAGGAATTGAACTGCTGTTCATTATCCATGGTTTTTAGGTGTAAGTTTTATCGATTTACTGGAGGCAAAATTAATGGGAATTTTGGCTTCTAAAGAGTAATCAACATTAATCCCGCAAATGGTTTATGGACAAGTCACTCTATATCATTGATTCAGCAATTTCGTTAATTGTTCTATACTAATGTGAGCGAATCAATGAGCAAAGCTCTGTTTAATGCATTAAAATATTCTCCAACATGACATCTTCAACCGTTAATTACTTTGGTTAAGAAAAAATGGTAGTTTCTTTTTGGTATTTGTGCATGCGCTGTTGAGCTCAGTTGCCGTTTTAAAGTAACCTCAATAGCCATTTTGTGTGGGAAAAATATTGGATCGAAAAAGTACTCTAAATCCTCATTTTAAAATAGTTATCTAGATTTTTTAACATTTTAAAATTTATCTTTCGCTAACTGATGATTGGTCTCATTTTTGCTTTCTATAAATTTTTTTAAATTTGTTGTATCACAAACCTATCGTTTATTACATGAAATACACCACCAGCTCAGTCATTCCAGCCGAGGACTGCAGTTTCGTGCTAATTAGCACTCATCAGTCCGGCATACTAAGTGACTGAGCTGGAGGTGGTAAATCTCTTAAGGAAGCCGAGAGTGCCAAACAAACTGGTAGCTAATATAAAATTAGCACTAACCAGACGAGTGACCGAAGCAATGATTCGGTTCAACTCGAAGATTGAAGGCAAGGCATGGTATTTTCAGTAAGTTACCGCCCTATAGCCAGGGCTGGCAGAATTACATAAAATACACCGCAAGCTCAGTCATTCCAGCCGAGGACTGCAGTTTTGTGCTTATTAGCACTCATCAGCCCGGAATAGGAAGTGACTGAACTTTAAGTGGAAAACTTCAAGGAAGTCAAGAGTGCCAAACAAATTGGTAGCTAATATAGAATTAGCACTGACCAGATGAGTGACCTAAGCAAAGGTTCGGTCTCAGTCACTTCCTAAAATGACACTGAGTTTAATCATTGCACTGTTCAATAATTAAAAGGAAATATTTTAAATATTTTAATATTCATAGCTAAAGGTTCGGTGCCTCTTAGTTTTCGCCGACACGAAATCCCCCCCATCCTTGTTTTTTCAGTTTCAACGTTAGCTTTTGATGTATTTAAGCGGAGAGGAAATATCAAATGTCTCAGTAAAAGGTTGGGTAAACCAAACTTTCAAGTTTCTGAAACATATGTACAATGTTAAATAACATGTTGGAAAATGCTAGCATTTTGAGGTTAGTAGCAAAGTGTATCCCTTCAATATAATCTCTATCAGTTATTTTACTTTTAACCATCAAACGTTTTTCGATACGAGATATTCATTACAGTTTTTGGATTCACAATTGATTACTTGTCGAAGAGAAAAAAAGATCCGGTAAGAGGGTTTTGATGAAATTTTCAAGCGTTCTTGCTTAACGAAATATTTCCAATAAAACTTTAATCCGACAATCACTTTTGAGTTATTTTTTCTTTTTCTTTTCTCTCTCTGTCATTGATTTTTTATTGTTACTATAAGTAATAGGAAACTTTGAAAGTGGGTAGTACTTTTAGTAAACATTTTAAAAGTTTTTGTATTCTTAACAAAGAATTTTGTATTAATCAGGATCTAACGGTCTCCTTTTCGTTTTATAGTCAGTACCTTCACTGAGTGATTACTAGCAGTAACATCTCTCCAAAGACGGATACGATGTTGCGAAAAACTTTCAAAATTCCAGCAATTTTAAAGCCTTTAGTAGAACATCAAAAAATTAAGTAATTAGAACCATAGGTAGTTCGAGTTTTCAAATTTTTTAAGTTTTCGAAAATTCTCAAGAAAATAGCATTTCAGAAAATAGTATACCATTAAAAAAATAGAAGCTGTTGGACAATATATATGAAAATTACATACAATACAATATGCAACGCGGAAATATGTTATTACATTTTAAACAAAATTTAACAGAAGTTAACTCTTATTGTTTACTAAACATGAAGGGAAAGTTAAAAGACAATTACAGAACTGTATGTAGTCTGTAAGAAAATAATTAAAATGGTAAATTACTATTATATAGTACTATTCTTGTTTAATTACTATATAATACTATTATATAGTAATTAAACAAGAAATATTGAACGAAAATCATAATCAAGGAAAATGCTTTAATCATTGTATGTTATCAATTATTTATTTGACAAAATCTATTTGTGTTTTAACAATTGTCGAGCAGTTCAATAAAACTTCATGGTTATGCATTCGGATTCTTGACGTTCTGTATATAATTTTTTTAAAAACTATTTTATTTTATAAAGTTGAAAATTACACTGTCCTCCCCTAACTTCACAACCTCTATCTTTAAGGTTTCTGAGAGGAGTTTAAAATTTATTTTCTAGCCCCGATTGGCTGCTTTCACGACAGAGATTTTGTAGTCATAAATTACAACGGCTGATATTGCCTTCAGCATTCTACCCTAAGTCCAGTTCTTTGCTTAAATTCTTCGAAAATTCTTTCGCTGGTGTTAGAGCCCCTGGATATCGTAAAAGATCGTATTTCTAGCATTAAATATAAAATGAAAGTTTGGATCTATTCAGTTTGGTTTGCTTAAACTAAAAACTCAGTTTCAGAATATCTGAACAGAAACAGATTTTATTAGAACTTACTATGATTCTTATATGCATAGAAACTTTAAGCTGAAATTACATATTTAAAAATATCTCCAAGGTTTTCTTTTCTGAGTAGGATTTTAGCAGTCCTTAACTCTTGCTGCATTGAATAACGTCAAAACAGCAAGTTTTTAAATGCGTAAAAACTTTTTTGTATTCCATCTGTACTGTATCATTTTCACTAGTGGTTCATTTTAACATTGGGATGGACTTGTATCCATCCCAATGTTAAAATGAACCACTAGTGAAAATGATTTCTTTCTTACAAAATGATTTTTAATAGATGGAACCTTCGTGATAGTAAACCCTACCATCTGGTAGCTGTAATACTCAAATTTGAAATTCCGTGATGACGGCAAACCTTGGTAACACTGGTTATACGTAAGATCCGAGCAGTCATAGCATATATATATATATATATATATATATATATATATATATATATATATATATATATATATATATATATATATATATATATATATAAGATAATTTTGAGTTGTCCTCTTTGTATATCAGTTCGCAGCACAATCGAAACCTTACTCGACTGGTACTTGGCTTTGCACAAAACTATTTTTGCCTAAATAGGTAGTGAAAGAGTTAATTGTATTTAAATTACGAAGTAGATGTGATGTGGGGCAAAGTGAAATAGTATACTATTTTCAGTTTGAAGCTCCCTTTACAAACTAAATATTGATCAGCAACAGGCAATATTTTATTATTGCAGTCAAAATATACAGGGTGTCTCTAAAGGTTGTTGACAAACTTAACACGCTGGTGTGGCATATCATGATGAACAAGATTTACATAGAAACATGTGTTCGCAAACGCAATGCGGGCGCACTGCACACACACACAAAGTTAGACACTGACGGATGCACAACCTGCCACAGACGGTTTTACACAACATTTTAGTTTTTAAAGAAAGCCTTAAAGTAGTTGCTAAAATTTCAGTCCTGCCAGCTCTTGTAATCACGTTGCAACAACAACACAGCGATTGGTGAAATCTGATCAGAATGAATCGTTATTACGACGGTCAGTACTTTGCCTTTGCGACGCGTGTATGACAGCTAAAGGTAACACATTTCAACAACAGCTATAAGCCTTCGTTGAAAAATACAATGTTGTGCAAAATCGTCTTTGTGTAATAAATATGCGACATGTTGTGCATCCGTTAGTGTCTGCCTTTGTGTGCATGTAGTGCGCCAGCATTGTGTTTGCGAACGTATGTTATTATGTAAATCTTGTTCATCGTGATATGACACACCAGCACGTTAAGTCTGTCTGTATATAGGTCTTAAGATCAAGATATCTAATAGTAGAAATCATTTCCAAAATTTGATACATATATAATGTTATATTTGTTGTTTCTGAAAAATAATTTTCAAAATTAAGTGATAAAGTTTTGTAATTACTATTTTGAATACTATTGAGAGCTTGATGTCCAGTGCCATACTTATTTAGTTAATATTAGGTAAGTGAATAAAGCAAAGTGATATAGTTCATTTTGTTTACTTTTTTATTCATTTATTAAATAACTTGAATATTAATTTATTGATTAATTTATTTCCATTCCTTCATTTTTATTTCACTTATTTATTTATTCACTCATTTATTTTCTTATTCACCCACTACTTTATTCACTCATTCACTTTTACACATATATTAGTCAATTAATTTATTGGTTTATTAATTCATCATTTATTAATGTGTGCAATCATTCGTTTATGCATTCGCTCACTGATAAAAAATATTATTAATAATAAATTTGAAAGTGTTTCATTAGAAAAATATTTTATTTTTCATTTTGCTTCATAACGTAAACGCGGGCTACTTTGGCCCACATTTTGGAACTTTTCTCAATAATTTTACAACAATTCATATTTCCAAGCTGTGGAAACTTAATTTACATATTTAAAGTTCTCTTAATTCAATTTATGAATCGTGATCATTTTGTTTCCAAGTATTTTTACCGTTTTTAATTATTTGTTATTTGGACCAATGTTACACTTGCGTTTAGGTTACTTTAGACCAAAGTGGTTTTCCCTATTTAAAATTATTCTAACTAACTGGAGTCATAGAAATACGTGTGTTCATATGAAAAACTATTTATTTGAAAGAAAAATATATCTTTTGCAAGAAATTTGAGTCACATATAATTGATTGAAGGAAAATTAAAAATCTTTTGAAAATGTGTATGCATGCCTAGTTATAGTCTCTGAAATTTCTAACGGAGAGCAGTCATCTTTTCATTAGTTATAGAGGTTGAATAATTTTATTAACATATCAGCATTTGTAAAACGAAGGATTCTAAGTTGTCGGCTACTGCCAAAACATGCTGGAGCGTTCCATGCTCTTAACATCAGCTTCTTCTTCACTCACATCAATAGCTATCTCTAGAAACCTGTATGCCCATTCCATTATAAAACAACAAAACTCTTTCAACTTTTCAACAACTTTAACAAAATTTGGAATAATTAGATGCAACTGGGTCAACTTTTTCTAAACGTACTACACAACTTTTAGTTCCTCTCCATCTTCCATAGTAAAAGCCATATAACTGAACCCACATAAATTGAGTCTGTAATCGCTCTCTTTATCCGTTGCTTAGAATTACCGATTTTTTCATGTGTTTTTCCTGTTTAGAGTTTTACTTTTAGCTTTTCTTTCCTTTTCCAAATATATCTGACGGTTTGTTTCAGGTTTTTATACTAGGCCAAAGTAGTTCGTAATTTTTAGTTTAAGAGATATGTTGTTATTGTGAAATTTGTAATTAAAACAAAAAGAAAAGAAAAGTTATGAAAAGTACAACTAGACTACTTCATAAAATAATTAAATAGTGTTCATAAATAGGTACTTAACAAACTCTTAGCTTATGTAGGATTGCTTCTACATGTAAAAGTTTGAGGGGTTATAAAAACGCATGTTAGCACATAGAACGCATAACCACAAATGTTGCTTCTTAAGCAGAGCTAAAGAACTGCTTGGTATACATAATTGAAGGCTTGGGGATGCTCTCTAGTGGAATCTGTCAAAATATGTTGAAAAAAATTGCTCCCTGAAGGTTGACAGAGAACTTTGTTCTTTTTCTCCGTTTGGGCCAAAGAAGGATATAAGGGCCAAAATAGCCATCGTTTATGGTTACATGGATCAAAGAAAAAGAAATGTTTTTTGAATGCACGAATTTATTGACTAAAACGAAAAATAATATTTCAATGTAGGTTTTTCAAAATTAAATTCAGTATTCCCTTTTTATGTCCTGCAATTTTTAAAACAAATTTCCAACTTGTTCATTTAAAAAAAAAAGGTAAGTTATCTTAAAATTTTCACTTTGTCCTACTTTCCCGTACTTACATTAAAATTATATTGTATAATAATGTTACATCTCATTTTGTTATTCTTTCAAATTTCTTTCGAATTATTTATTGAAAATGGGGTCGTTTCCAAAATTTTAAAAGTATTTTTTTCTGAAAGAGCATGCTTAAAAATATAGAATCTTATCATTTTTTAAATAATTTATTTAAATTTAATAATTAAAAAAAATTACTTAAATCGGTTTGTTTTCATTGTTTACACTTCTGTCATGTGACATCACAAATGATGAAATGCCATTCAATGTTGCCATTCACAGAACAAAATATTTAATTCGCATCTTTACTCACGTGTATTGGCAACGATATGGTTGATAGCAAGCGTAGAGCGCAATTTTAATTCGCTGCTTGATTATTATAACGCGGAAACGTAAGAGATAGATGCGCCAAATCGCATCATTTGTGACGTCATAAAGATCACACCTTGTTTGAAAAATCAGACATTTAAAAAAATTAATTAAAAAACAATTGTTGGGAAAATGAAAGTAAATTCTGAGTGCATGTAATTTTTTTTGCTCATTCTATCCATTTCAATGACTAAAAGTAGTACTTTTGACTAAAGGAAACCACCCCATTTGCCCTGATGCTCACTTTTGTAGCACATGATGCAGATTGCTCTCTTTACTTTTCGAACTGAAAGTATGTCACTGGTCTCTTCATCAATTTGTTGTTAAAAAAAACGTAAATGTCTAAAATTCATCTAAGTATAATGTTTTAACAATGAAACCTGTATACATGCCCACATTTTTCTTTCTTTCTTTCCTTCTTTCTAATCAGTCCAACATTAAAATTCAACCCCTGAAAAATAAAAAGAAGGAAACCGAAAAAAAATCAGATATTGCTATTATAAAAAAGTCTGTTTATTACGAATTAATTAAATATCGTCTTATATTTGCAAAGCGAAAGAATTATTCTTCCACGCAAAAACCATATCACCCTGCGGAAAACGTTTTCCGCGTCAGTTTGACAAGTGCTCTTTTGTTATTACGCTGTGGTGGAGATAATAAGATTGAAAAAAAAAAAAAAAAAAAAACTATAGAAGAAATATGAATTATGAATCTCATACATTTTTTTTTCTGTAAGAAAAATATGCTGTTCATGCTTTGTGCTGCTTTTTAAGGTTGTACTTAAAGATAATATGTTTGGTTACACTAAAAGATTTTAAACAAAAAGATTATTAAAAAAAGTTTGCTTGTATACATTGTTTCATACTTAAACAAGAAGTTCCGCACAGAATTAAACGATCCTACAATCCAGAATACCAACTTCGATTTTTGAACATCAGCTAAACTCTTCTTTAGTTGATATCGGTGCAAAAAATAGACAATCTCAAAGAATAAGCGACGCCCACTTAAAATAGATATAACTTAAGAAGAAAGGTTACATCAACAAAATAAATGAAATTTTCGTCTAGTGAAATGTGAAAACAGTTCTACAGTAAAATATTTGCTCAATTTCATGTGGCTGTAAAATGTGATAACGCAGGTGAGCCAAAGGGGGACACACTGTCAAAAAAATCCCTTTTTATACGCTAAATTTTCCCTCATTTTGCGACGAAAAATATCTGTCTTTCGAAAAATCGTATTTATCTGTCAATTCTCGCAAAAAGACGGAAACTTTCTCTCAAGGCGGCGCGCGCATGCGTAGTTGACACTTTTATCGTTCTTCACCGTCTAGCCCGCCAAAGATAAACCCAGCCTGCCGGAGAGCTGCTGCTGAAATCGGTAATGTGAATTCGGACTTCAAAAATAATCTTCAGCAGGACTAATTTATCCGTATGGTTATTGGGTGAGTACTTATTTTATAATTTGATTCCATAAATATGTATTGTTCCTCTTTACTTGAAACCAGTACGTAATATAGATTGAAAACAAAAAAAAGTTTCTTAAATTCGAAGATGAGTTTACGCCGCCATATTTGAATTTGTATTAAAACAAAGCTTCTATTTGTATTGTGCAGGAACATAACAGGGCTTATGCGAAGCTTCAAACGTACTTTTATTTGGGCTTACTGAAAAAGATTTGCATTAAACCTCTTAAGGATTGTTTTGGAAGTCAAATCGGGGTTGAGACCACGGCATTTCCATATTAAAAGTTGTTACGTAAATTGATTTTACAGTAGCGAGACAAAAATGTTCCTTTTGTTAACTTTCCAATAAGCCTTGAGAAAGGTTTTTGTTGAAAAACTTTAATAAAAACAGTGTAATTTCGTTTTATTAAAAAGTTGTCATTGTTGAAAATGATAATAGAAATTCGTATGCTAAAGAATAAATTTTTGTTTCTATTACTTGAAATAATCTATAAATTAAATTATTCAAATTGAATAGTTCAAATATTAATTCTTTATTTGAAATAATTTATATTTGAGCGAACCTTTTAAATTTCTCTATCGATGAAGATATTTTCCTTATGTTATGAAATTTAAAATATTCTGTATCATAGAATTCGATTATTTTCATTTTTAATTCACAGGCCTGGATCTATAAATTTTGGGCCGCAATGCCAAAAATCTGTAGTGCTCCCTAACCGCCCACTAAGTTGCTCTATTCCCCCCCCCCCTCCAAGAGTGATAATTGTACGTTTTTTAACTGCTTCATTATTTCTACTTAAATTTCGAATTCATTTATTTAAATGTTTTATTTATTTATTATTATTGTTAAAAGGTTTTTAGCTTGTTTAAATGCTTTTGGGTAGCTGTGTGGAGTTTTTATCCAGATTTTTAGAAACTCATTTTATTAATAAGTTATATCAGCAAGGAAAACAAATGTGTCATAACTTTACATTGCCCCCCCTCCCCCACCGTCCTTGCTTATATGCTTTAGTAATATGTGATGCGTTTAAATTTTTCTCACATTTGTACCAAAACATTGAAAAATATATTGAACTGTTAAAAGACTTAATCTCAGATTCTAATAATTTATTTTTTTATTTATTTGGTTTCTTGGGATGTGGTTTCCTCTGAGACGTGCCCCCGCCCCTCCCCCCCCCCCCTTGCTGTGGGATCTATAGGTAGATAGATCCGGGCCTGGCAATTCAAGCGAGGGTGTTGTTTTTTAAACTATTAGACTTGCTGAAAATGAATATAGCTAATCAAATGTCGTTTTCTGTTTGTGATTGAGGCTTTAACAAGAGAAACTTTCTGTTTTTAATATTTTTTTATAAAGGATAGAATAAATATAATTCTTATTTTGGTGCGCTTTCAGAGCTAGATGCCATCAACACTTAATATCTTTGCCTCAATAGCAACTAATAATTTTTCGTGTCATAGTCAAATTGCAGTTGGAAATCAAACAGGATATTAATTTGAAATGAATTGAATTCAGTTCAAATGAATTAAATTTCTTTTAGCATTATATTTGGTTTCAAAACTTGGTTTCAGAACTTTGCGTGTAAAACAAATATGCATATGTAGGTGAAAGCTCAAATTAGCGATAATTGTTTAAGTAATCGAATGATGTGATAATTAGGGA